>NC_091282.1:895200219-895285219 GCF_032444005.1 Ranitomeya imitator | reverse complement strand
TTGCCGTTGTGTTGCATATTTAGAAAGCACTGTGAGCTGCTTCTGTAATGCTGACTGCATTTCCTTTTTTTGCTGTGACAGGATGTGATTGGATGGTATAAATTTCGCCATAACACTGAACAAACAATAACTTTCAGGGAGAAGGTTTTGCATCACAACCTTCAGACTTACTTGTCTAATCCAGAACTTGTTTTCTTATTGGTCACGTCACACTCTACAACGGAGACGGAATCTACTCACCTCATGGAGTACGCTTTACATAAACCCCAAGATGAGTAAGTGCATCTGGATAAAATAAAAATGAACTATTGGTCCCCTTTTCAATCCCTGCTGGTCCGTCGCCGATGTTTTGGTGGTCTTTGCCTGTCGTTACCAGTTAAGCATTGATGACTTGCCATCCATGCCTGTAAAAACTGTCTCATTCCGTATGTGCAGGCGTCACTGCTGAGGCCGGTGATTGGCTGCAGAAATCACAGGCACATGAACCACATGTCATCACTGCAGAGAAGTAAGCAAAGACTGCTGGAGACTATTGTAGTAAGAGGATGGTGCCGGCAGGGATTTAAACAAGACTTGTCACTAGGTCAAAAGCAGCCAGTGGCTCTTATTTTATTCCCACTGCTGCCCTTACTATTACGTTTTTGTTTGTTTTTTTCTTTAAATCCGCCATACGGTTTCATAAGTATGAGCTATGTAGTGCTAATTGTTATGGTGTTTACCAAGGGGGCGTGGCTCACAGGACACTCTAGGGGCGTGCCTTTAGGCTGCTCTGCATTATTACCCTCTAAGCCACACCCCTACATAAAGACCATAAGAATGATCATCAAGCAAAAGGCACATGTCTCTGGAACAATATGACGGATTTTAAAAGGGAAAAAAAGAGAAATACTTAAGAGGAACTGGTATAAAATAAGAAAAAAAAAGTGGACTTTTCTGACCGAGTGACAGGTCTTCTTTCAGAGGTAAGGTATGATGATTAATTTTATATTGCTTTTACTGCTGTTTTGGTAAACCGGTATCTTCCATCCTGTGCCTAGTGGTGTTTTACTGCAACAGAACCTTTTTTTCATGTTATTACCCCTCTTGCTAATCGTGAATTTTTTTTAAAATGATTATTATTATAAGGTATCCATATTAGGTCTATTGTAGGCGTAATATAATTTTTTTATTTATTTATTAATATTTTCTGTATGAAAAGTTGTTCTGGCAGCAAAAGGGGTACTCATATATAGGTGTAATAAAATAATTCTCTACTGGTGGCTAAATTCTATAGTACTTGTGTTCTAGGAAATGTGTATATAGTTTAGAAAAAATATATACCTATTTTTACTGTAATTAGAACATTGTGTAAGGTAACACCTTGCAGATGTGTGGCGGAAAGACAACTATGAGGTGCAGAAAAATTAAGAACAAATCTGATGCGTGGAAGATGCGCTTTGTTCCCCTTCATGATGTTTTTCTTAATTTTCCAGTCTTTTACAGAAAGTGCCTCTTATAATTGCCAACTTAGGGTTATCCGAACAACAGGGATACAGCACTTTATTTGGATCCTCTATGTCTGCTGGATTTAACCGTGCAGTTACAAATCACAGGTAGGTGCAGAAGTGTGAGCTACTGGTCAATGTTAAATTGTTTAATTAGAGGGAGGGTGGTGACAGGGGTTTTAATGAAACTGGATATTCTCTTTAAGGCTTATGTGGCTATCATTTAAAATAATATCAATTTGCTGTCATTATGTAGCACGATTCTGATTTTTCTCAGAATTTTTCTTTTTGTCCACCAATTGTCAGTCAGTGGTACTGTGGAGGCAAAGCTATTCAGCTCCTTGATTAAGTAGAGCTCAGTCTTCAGCAGGAGCCAGCCTGTGGAGAGCGGAATGACTTGTACTGAGTTGCTGTAAGTAACCAGCTCGCAAGTACTAGAGAATATGTGCGCCCGGCTGCGATGGGTTTGTGCGCCCCAGCTGCGATAGGTTTGCGCTCCCCCGCTGCTTTGGGCTTGCGCGCCCCGGCTGCGATGGGTTTGCGCGCCCCGGCTGCGATGGGTTTGCGCGCCCCGGCTGCGATGGGTTTGCGCGCCCCGGCTGCGATGGGTTTGCGCGCCCCGGCTGCGATGGGCTTGCGCACCCCAGCTGCACTCCTGGGACACTAACTTAAAAGGAACCTGTCTGGTCCAATAATGCTATTAAACTGCAGATATAGGATAAATCTGCAGGTTAAAAGTCTCCCCTTGTACCTCCTTCACTGCTAGTGTGCTCCATTACCTAAACCTCACCTTTCTGTGTAAGTTCACTCTTAACTCCAGTTCTGCATCCAGTCTCTATGCTAACTTCTGTATTGTTTTCATCTGCATGGGGTAAGAGTTAACTTCCTCACACAAGCCTTTTATAAATTGAAATAAAGGAGAATTCTTGAGCCCTCCTCTGGCTTCAAGCCCAACCCAGTTAGACCAGTTTACAAGTGAATTAAAATATGTGGTGGAAAAGTGTTGTAAAAAGTTTCCTCTGCAAATCCTGAGAAACTGCTGGAAAATATGCTTGACAACTGTGCACACAAATCAATCAGATTTTGGTGGTAATCTTGTTTTACTTCATTGCCTCCTCTAGCGGTTATATGCAAAGCGCTTTCTTTTGCCCCTTCCTGTCTCTGAATCCAGCTCCTCAGGAATAATAAGTAGTTGTAGAAGGACACCCACATTCTTCAGGCAGGGAATACAGAAAATGTGATGTTCCACACTTGATAAAGGCTTCTGTGTAAGTTGCGACATTGCTGTTTTTTATCCCCTGCCTGAATAGTCATTTATGCTGACGTTTTTTCTACTTTTCATATTTAAGGTACGTTCCCATGATGAGTCTTCGGTGAGTTTTTGATGATGCAGATTTTCTGCACCTCTTAGGTTTCTTGCGGTGTTTTCATTGCGGTTTTGAGGGTTTTTTCTTTTTACATGCAGTTTTTACGCTGCGGTCTGTCTATTTTGGATGTCATGCTTTAAATAAAGCGGATTTGTTTTTTATATTTCCTACTATTTTTCTGTGACAAAACCTTACTGATTGAGTTATGTGCAATTTACATGCGTTTTTTTTAGCCTGGCAAAAAAAAAACAGTGGTCATGAGATTTCTATAATTTCCATCCAGTTTGCTGAAACTGTGAAACTCCATATTTTCGCTATGCAAAAAAATACATAGTGTCAAAAACTCAACGTGAGAGCATAACCTTGAGCGTATGGGCACATGTTTTTTAATCTTAAAAAAAATGCAGCATTTTACAGTACCAGCAAAGTCCTGAAGTTTCAAGCACACGTTGCTTATTTTTTCCTTGAAGATTAGTATCAGTTTGAAATCTGCAGCATGTCCATTCTTTCAGCGTTTTTGTAGCGTTTTTCATCTATGTGATTGAGGGGTAAAAAGCTAATATTTTCTGCTGATTTTTTTTCCTGCCAACAAATCAGTAATTCCAGTAGATTTGTCTACTGCAAATACTGAATGTTTGAATATACCCTTGTGTTCACTTTTGTATGGTGTGGACTGTTTTATTTAAAGCGAGTCTGTCATGTCCTTTTTAGCATGTAAAAAGTGTGCTGTTACTGATGCAGTGTGCATGACTAACACGTTTTTTATTAAAAATGGCGCTGTAATCCTGTGCACAAAGCACATATATAGTTAGATCGTACCTGCTCATTTAGTCATATGGGTGTGCTGAATGAAATGATTGCAGCGTCGTTTTTAATGAAAAAATGTGTTAGTGATGCACATTGTAATGCAACGCACAGGTTAGATGCTTCAAAGTACATGACAGGTTCCCTTTAATGGATTTTTTTTCAATACTGTTCCCACTGTTATTTTCTGACTTTTGTGCTGCGTCCAATTCCTTCTAATGGCAATGTGTTCTATCCACCAATGATGGCTGCAGCAATCTCATGTGACGACACGTTATTGCTGAAGGCCAGAGTACCCGTCTGGAGGTGTTGCAACCAGGGCTTGTGGAGTCTGTTAGGCTACTTTCACTCATCAGGTTTTTGCTGTCAGGCTCAATCTGGCTAAACTTAAAGGGAACCTGTCACCCCGAAAATCGCAGGTGAGGTAAGCCCACCGGCATCAGGGGCTTATCTACAGCATTCTGTAATGCTGTAGATAAGCCCCCGATGTTACCTGAAAGAGGAGAAAAAGACGTTATATTATAATCACCCATGGGCGGTGCCGCTGCTGGTCAGGTCAAACGGGCGTCTCCGGTCCGCTGCGGCGCCTCCCATCTTCATTACAAGACGTCCTCTTCTGATCTTCAGCCACGGCTCCGGCGCAGGCGTACTTTGCTCTGCCCTGTTGAGGGCAGAGGATAGTACTGCAGTGCGCAGGCGCCAGAAAGGTCAGAGGCCCGGCACCTTCGCACTGCAGTACTTTGTCTGCCCTCAACAGGGCAAAGTACGCCTGCGCCGGAGCCGTGGCTGAAGATCAGAAGAGGATGTCTTGTAATGAAGATGGGAGGCGCTGCAGCGGACCGGAGACGCCCGTTTGACCTGACCAGCAGCGGGACCGCCCCTGGGTGAGTATAATCTAACGTCTTTTTCTCCTCTTTCAGGTAACATTGGGGGCTTATCTACAGCATTACAGAATGCTGTAGATAAGCCCCTGATGCCGGTGGACTTACCTCACCCGCGAATTTCGGGGTGACAGGTTCCCTTTAAAAAAACTGGATCCGGCGAACGTAGCTGCCGGATCCGTTTTTTTCCCCATAGACTTGTATTAGTGCCGGATGATATCACGTTTCGTCCGTTTTTTCGCTGGATCCGGCAAACCTGCCGTTTCTGGAAAAATCGTCCATAGCAATGTATTTTGTCTCCGGCGAAAAAGCCGGAAGCGCCGGGTCCGGCGCTTTCGGCTGTTTGCTTGAATGGAAGCCTATGGGAACCAGAAGGTGCCGGATCTGGAAAATGATTAATTCCTGCGCTGGATTCCGTTTTTTTAAACTGAGCATGCTCCAAATTTTTTTTTATCCGTTTTGTCGGAACAAATTCGTTTTGATGAACAATTGAACTCTTCTACTTCTTTGAGAGCAAGTGAAAACTTTTGCTGAAATATGGTCAGTTTTCTATGGGAGTGGAATCTTTTTCCCTCCAGCAACGCTTTGCTTGCGCCATGTCGTCCAAATACTTGTCAAAATCAAACTCCTCATCTGATGAGGATGAAGGAACGGCAGCAGCAGCACTGGCAGGACCCCGAGTCCTCTTGCTCTTGGCCGTCCTGTAGTTCACTTATCCTAACTGCTTCCTCAATCAGAGCTTCTTTTCCTTTAGTAAGCTGTTGATCCAGCAATATACAATGATTCGGGTCCACATAAACAGCTGCCAGAAGAATTTTATTTTCTAATAGCTTCTTTCATTGAAGCAGCAATGCCATCTGCGATTAAACCTCCTCTTTGGAAGAGGCAAAAGAACAAGTTCTACCACTCCTTTATAAAAATGCCAGGAGTTAAATCCTCAGCTTGTAACTTTTTAGTCAATGTGAAGCAATTCCTTCATTTCAGCCACCTGTGTCCATTGACCTCCATGTAGTGTTAGGGTTGGCCCTATCTACAAGGAAGGGTTTTAGCTCAAGCAATCGCTCAGTCATTAAATAGGTGCTGCCCCACCTAATGTCTTGATTCACAATTGCCCCTTTTCCAGCACATCTCTTCAAGATGGAATCAATTTTAGGGGTTCTGGCAGCAATAGCCAATTTGCTCACTTTCAATCAGAGGTTTAACTTTTTAACCCCTTTACCCCCAAGGGTGGTTTGCACGTTAATGACCGGGCCAATTTTTACAATTCTGACCACTGTCCCTTTATGAGGTTATAACTCTGGAACGCTTCAACGGATCCCAGTGATTCTGAAATTTTCTCGTGACATATTGTACTTCATGATAGTGGTAAAATTTCTTTGATATTATCTGTGTTTATTTGTGAAAAAAACAGAAATTTGGCAAAAATTTTGAAAATTTCCAACTTTGAATTTTTATGCAATTAAATCACAGAGATATGTCACACAAAATACTTAATAAGTAACATTTCCAACATGTCTAATTTACATCAGCACAATTTTGGAACCAAAATTTTTTTTTTGTTAGGGAGTTATAAGGGTTAAAAGTTGACCAGCAATTTCTCATTTTTACAACACCATTTTTTTTTAGGGACCACATCTCATTTGAAGTCATTTTGAGGGGTCTATATGATAGAAAATACCCTAGTGTGACACCATTCTAAAATACACCCCTCAAGGTGCTCAAAACCATATTCAAGAAGTTTATTAACCCTTCTGGTGCTTAACAGGAATTTTTGGAATGTTTAAATAAAAATGAACATTTAACTTTTTTTCACCAAAAATTTACTTCAGCTCCAATTTGTTTTATTTTACCAAGGGTAACAGGCGAAAATGGACCCCAAAAGTTGTTGTACAATTTGTCCTGAGTACACCGATGCCCCATATGTGGGAGTAAACCACTGTTTGGGCGCATGACAGAGCTCGGAAGCGAAAGAGCGCCATTTGACTTTTCAATGCAAAGTTGACTGGAATCGAGATGGGACGCCATGTTGCGTTTGGAGAGCCCCTGATGTGCCTAAACATTGAAACCCCCCACAAGTGACACCATTTTGGAAAGTAGACCCCCTAAGGAACTTATCTAGAGGTGTGGTGAGCATTTTGACCCACCAAGTGCTTTACAGAAGTTTATAATGCAGAACCGTAAAAAAAAAACCAAAAAAACATTTTTTCACAAAAATTCTTTTCGCCCCGAATTTTTTATTTTCCCAAGAGTACGAGAAGAAATTGGACCCCAAAAGTTGTTGTACAATTTGTCCTGAGTACGCTGATAACCCATATGTGGGGGTAATCCACTGTTTGGGCGCATGGGAGAGCTCGAAAGGGAAGGAGCACCGTTTGATTTTTCAATGCAAAATTGACAGGAATTGAGATGGGACGCCATGCTGCATTTGGAGAGCCACTGACGTGCCTAAACATTGAAACTCCCCACAAGTGACACCATTTTGGAAAGTAGACCCCCTAAGGAACTTATCTAAATGTGTGGTGAGCGCTTTGACCCACCAAGGGCTTCACAGAAGTTTATAATGCAGAGCCGTAAAAATAAAACAAATTTTTTCCCAGAAAAATTATTTTTTAGCCCCCAGTTTTGTATTTTCCCGAGGGTAACAGGAGAAATTGGACCCCAAAAGTTGTTGTCCAATTTGTCCTGAGTGCGCTGATGCCCCATATGTGGGGGTAAACCCCTGTTTGGGCACACGGGAGAGCTCGGAAGGGAAGAAGCCCTGTTTTACTTTTTCAACGCAGAATTGGCTGGAATTGAGATCGGACGCCATGTCGCGTTTGGAGAGCCCCTGATGTGCCTAAACAGTGGAAACCCCCCAATTATAACTGAAACCCTAATCCAAACATACCCCTAACCCTAATCCCAACAGAAACCCTAACCACACCTCTAACCCTGACACACCCCTAACCCTAATCCCAACCCTATTCCCAACCGTAAATGTAATCTAAACCCTAGCCGTAACTTTAGCCCCAGCCCTAACCCTAACTTTAGCCCCAACCCTAACTGTAGCCTTAACCCTAGCCCCAACCCTAACCCTAACTCTAATCCTAACCCTAATGGGAAAATGGAAATAAATACATTTTTTTTTAATTTTTCCCTAATTAAAGGGGTGATGAAGGGGAATTTGATTTACTTTTATAGCGGGTTTTTTAGTGGATTTTTATGATTGGCAGCTGTCACACACTGTAAGACACTTTTTATTGCAAAAAATATTTTTTACGTTACCACATTTTGAGAGCTATAATTTTTCCATATTTTGGTCCACAGAGTCATTTTGAGGTTTTTTTTTTTTGCGGGACGAGTTGATGTTTTTATTGGTAACATTTTCGGGCACGTGACATTTTTTGATCACTTTTTATTCTGATTTTTGTGAGGCAGAATGACCAAAATCCAGCTATTCATGAATTTCTTTTGGGTGAGGAGTTTATACCGTTCCGCGTTTGGTAAAATTGATAAAGCAGTTTTATTCTCCGGGTCAGTACGATTACAGCGATATCTCATTTATATCATTTTTTTTATGTTTTGGCGCTTTTATACGATAAAACTATTTTATAGAAAAAATAATTGTTTTTGCATCGCTTTATTCTGAGGACTATAACTTTTTTATTTTTTTGCTGATGATGCTGTATGGCAGCACGTTTTCAGCAGTACCATGGTTATTTATATCGGTCTTTTTGATCGCGTATTATTCCAGTTTTTGTTCGGCGGTATGATAATAAAGCGTTGTTTTTTGCCTTTTTTTTTTCTTACGGTGTTTACTGAAGGGGTTAACTAGTGGGCCAGTTTTATAGGTCGGGTCGTTACGGACTCGGCGATACTAAATGTGTACTTTTATTTTTTTTTTTTAATTTAGATAAAGAAATGTATTTATGGGAATAATATATACATATTTTTTTCATTATTTAGGAATATTTTATTTTATTTATTTATTTTTTTTACACATTTGGAAATTTTTTTTTTTTACTTCACATCACAGATCGTTGATCTGACAGATTGCACAGCACTCTGTCAGATCAGCGATCTGACTTGCAACACTGTAGGCTTACCAAGCGCCTGCTCTGAGCAGGCACTTGGTAAGCCACCTCCCTCCCTGCAGGACCCAGATGCCGCGGCCATTTTGGATCCGGGTCTGCTGCAGGGAGGGAGGTAAGAGACCCTCGCAGCAACGCGATCACATCGCGTTGCTGCGGGGGGTCTCAGGGAAGCCCGCAGGTAGCCCCCTCCCTGTGCGATGCTTCCCTGTACCGCCGGCACACCGTGATCATGTTTGATCACGGTGTGCCGGGGGTTAATGTGCCGGGGGCGGTCCGTGACCGCTCCTGGCACATAGTGCCGGATGTCAGCTGCGATAGGCAGCTGACACCCGGCTGCGCTCCCCCCGTGAGCGTGGCCAATCGCGTATGACGTACTATCCCGTCGATGGGCATACGGGCCCACCTCGACGGGATAGTATGTCAGATGTCAGAAAGGGGTTAACGGAGTTCCACCATGTCCCTCTTGCAGACTATCTCTTATTGCCAGCTGCAGCGTGTGCACAATACAACCCATGTGATGAATAGGAAAGAGGTATGAAGCAGCTTCAACAAGATCTAATTCATAGAATCAGAGGATGGTAGAGTTTGAAGGGACCTCCTGGGTCATCTGGTCCAACCCCCTGATAAAAGCAGGATTCACTAAATCATCCTACACAGATGTCTGTCCAGCAACAGTTCTTTAATTGTATAGAATCATTTTGCTGTTCTTCTGTAGTAATATCTGTTTGTTCCTCTGTTATGGAAACAAGATTGTGGCCTTCCATCTCCAACATACTGAATGTGAAATATTCTTCTAGCTGCTTTTCACCTTCATTATTCTCATTCATCAGTTTAATTGTACTTATCATGTTTGAAGCATTATCAGTTCTTTTTTTAGTTCATAATCTTGCACAACTTTTTCCACTAAGGTCTGGAGAAACTGGCTGCTGTGATGAGCTTTGAGTATCTTTCGCTGCCAGTGTCTTAGTAACAATTTTTTTGTTGCCACAAACCTATCCAATGTTGATAGTTCACAAAATAGTTCACCCTGTGACATGTGCAGGCATCCATTTTAAGAAACGCAAAGCATCTCTTGAGAGTCTTTTTAAGATCTTCCTTTTGGTTAAGGGCTTCTTCAATCACTAATTTTCTAATACTTTCTCTTTCCAGAGAAACACCAAGTTTGCGAGCCATTTCTCCATTAAGAGCTGTAAAAGCTGGTAGTGCAAATAATGATAATGGTACACTGTCCTTCACAACAAGCTCAATGATCTGTCTTTTAAACACATCTCCTCAAACTGCATTGAACTACTGTCATTGTTAAAGTAACATGGTCACTTACAAAATATCTTGTAACTGATGTTTGAGACTCTTTCCTTCTCCTTTGCCTGGCGGGAAGCGCTGGTCTCTGGTTTCTTGGTGCTTCTATGATCTTTTTCAATCACAGCTTTGTAAACTTCTGGGTGGCAACGTTGTAAATGTCTTTTTAGATTGGAAGCTCTTGAAGGAGCATTTTTATCACTGCCCGAGTATGCACTGATTTTGGCATCACAGCATTTGTTTTCATCTGGGTTATTTATACACAACAAACTGTTTTTCTCCTTCGCCTCATTGGGGGACACAGGACCATGGGTGTTAATGCTGCTGCCACTAGGAGGACACTAAGCAAAAATACAAAAAAGTTAACTCCTCCTACGCGCAGTATACACCCTCTGCTGGCTCTCTCATGAACCAGTTCTTGCTTAGTGTCTGTAGGAGGCACTAGGGTCTGATTTCAGACCCCGATTTTCTTATTTTATTTTTTACTATTTTTGTCTTTTTTTTTCCCCACGGATTGACTGGGCGACGGGGCCTTTCAAGGTCCCGATCTCCCAAAATCATCAACAGGCGGGAACGCAGAATGTCGCCTCCCCGTACCCCCTCCTGCAACACCAGCCTGAGCTCTCATCGGGGCGACGGATTCCCACACCAACAACGGACGGGAACATGGGGTGTCGCCCCCACGCACCCCCTTCCGGAGCCACAACTTCAGTCAGTCCCTCCCCAATGAGGTGAGAAGCCCCCCTCGTGCCTTTTGTGTGGCCCTACTGCACCCACCACTGACTGAAGCGGCTGGTTTCAGGATTATCTCATGCCCTCTCCACCTCCCTATCAAAGGGATGGTGGATTGAGGATGGACGGCGCAAACGATATTCGCTGTCTGTGGCCCTCCGGACTGTATCACAGTGAGTACCGCCATATCAGTGGCAAGGGGGTCCCCTTACTTGGGACCCTGAAGATGAGGACGACATCCCCGGGGCCCTGTGTTTATCCCGGGCCCCCGTGGGGAGCGACACCACGGCCGTTACCCCTCCCCCCCGACCCCGTTAGCCTGCCTGCGCCTCACTCCATTACCTGCAGCTATCTCCAGCCTCTGCCGCTTTCTGTGGCCAGCTTAACTGCCGCAGCTATCTGCTACTGCGTCCGTTAGCGCTGACCGCGGCTGACCCCATCCCCGCGGCCTCTAATTTAGTCCCCGACTTCTGCCTGTGGTAGGCCCGGCGACGCCCAGGGTCTCGTCCGGCTCCACCCCCTGTTGGCGGCTCCGCCCCGCTCTCATAGCGCTTCTGGCTGGCCTGTTCAGGGTGGGCGGGGACTCGCCCTGCATCCTTCTATGGCCCACCCTGCTTTACTCTTCGCCCTCTACTTCTGCATCGGACATTACTTCCTGGCGCGTAGGAAGCTTGTGGGGACGCCATTTCTGCCGCAGACCCGTGCACTGGCACATCTCTGGGGGCACGCAGGACCTGGGTAAGACAGCCACATACGCTGCAGGTGCACGCTGCTTAACCCTTTCGCTGCAACACTCATCCGCAGCAGGCATTATCCCTCCGCTGCGGGTTCACAATCTATACGCTGCAGGCATCTCCCTGCAAGCTTTCATCAGCTTTTTGCAGTATGTCTCAATCAAAGGCTAATAAAAATGCGGATAAAACGCACACCGTTATCTATGCCTCTTGTACCTCATGCAATGTTTCCCTACCGCGGAAACATCCTAAACCTCTCTGCACAAACTGTAAGGCTTCAGGCTCTCAGCCCTGAGTGGGCTTCCTCTTTGACACAGTCCATCGCTTCTCTCGCCAAAGCCTTAGAATCCTTTTGCGATTTCTCCTCAAGCCAGGGCATCTCTTTACCCCCTGTAAAGGGTTCCTCAGCCGCACACATCGCTGTCAGATCGGGGCCAGACGGCTACGCACGGTACTCATCCCTCTAGAAAATGTACCTGTGACACCTCCCCACGGAACTCCGATGCCTCTCCATCTGCTAGCTCTGGGTCTCGTTCTCCTTCACCAGGGGCTTACAGTGAGCACGACTCAGAACTTGAATCCGATGTGGCCCCAGACCCGGATTCCCCTGAGTTCCAGGAGTCTATTGACTTCCTCATCGAGGCGGTTAATCGCACTCTGAAAATAGACGAAGAAGCCGGTATTAATCAGGATCGCCCAGTATCCTTTAAATGAACAAAACTGCCTCACAAGTTCTTTGCCAATCATCCTGAGTTCTCGGACATTGTTAAAAGGCATAGAAATCGCCCAGATAAGCCCTTCACTGGCCTAAAGCCCCTAGAAGCACGGTACCCTTTTGCACTGACTCTGAGACAGGAATGGACTGAGTCCCCTGCAGTAGATCCACCTATATCGAGACTCGCTTCAAAGACTCTTCTGTCTCTGGAAGACGGATCTTCCATTAAAAATCCCTCCGATCGCCAGATTGACAACATGACCAGGTCAGGCTTCAAGGCGGCTGGAACAACTCTATTCCCTTCCTTCGCCACTACTTGGGTAGCTAGAGCTATGGTAGCCTTGGCCGAGGACATAGTGAAATCCAATAGAGACAATAGCTTGCCGCCCGAAGTGTCCAATCTTGCCTACCAGATTGCTCGAGCAGGGGATTACGTAGTTTATGCCTCCCTAGATGCGGCTAATTGCGCCGCACTTGCGGCCGCTAACGCCGTAACCATCAGGAGAGTAGTATGGCTCCGTGAATGGCGGGCAGACTCTGCTTCAAAAAAATCCTTGAATTCCCTGCCGTACCAGCAAGGGCGCCTGTTCGGAGATAAACTCGATCAGATTATCTCAGATGCTACCGGCGGAAAAAGCAAGTTCCTCCCTCAGCGTAGACCCATTTGCCCCTTTCAGATCCAATCCCAGGTTTGCTTCCGCCCCTTTCGCGGTACCACATGCTGGTTATCCTCAGCTGCTCCCGCTAAGTCGTCTCGCCCCCCGTGCAGAGGCAGGGGGTGGCAAACTTCCTTCAGACCTTCTAATTCCTGGAAAAACAGATCTCCCAAAAGTGCCCCTTCCCGAAAATTCTCTTCTCAATGACCTCTGGCTGTATCCGGTGGACAAAGGCACTGTAGGCGGCCGTCTACTTTTGTTTCGCCAAGTATGGTTATCGGTCGTTCACGACCAGTGGGTCAGATCTCGTGTCTTTCGGATTCATGATCAACTTCATTAACCCCCCTCCCCCCCGACGCGTTTCTTCCAATCTAGTCTTCCAAAGTCCATGGCGCACGCAGTTCCCTTTACCAGGCCTTACAGGCACTTGCAACAGCGCCGTTATCGTTCCAGTTCCTTCCACAGAAAGGTTCAAAGGCTTCTACTTGAACCTGTTCGTGGTCCCCAAGAAAGACTGAACCATGCATCCCATTTTGGACCTGAAGATGTTGAACAAATTCCTCTGTGCGCCATTTCAGGATGGAATCCCTACACTCTGTCGTCGCTTCCTTGGAAAAAGAAAGCCTGGCGTCAATCGACATCAAGGACGCGTATCTTCACATTTCGATCTTCAAAAGTCATCAAAGATTCCTACACTTTGCGGTTGGAGACTATCAATTTCAATTCACTACTCTGCCCTTTTGGCTCGCCACTACCCCCAGGGTATTCACAAAATTCATGGCAGCCGTCATGTCTATCCTGCATTCCCGGGGTGTGGTGATTCTTCCATATCTGGACGATCTTCTCGTTAAAGGTCTGTCTTATCGGGCTTGCGAAGAGAGCGTCTGTCACCATCAACAATCTATCTCGTCTAGGTTGGCTGGTGAACATGGAAAAATAGTTTCCAGTTCCATCCCAGTGAGTACCCTTTTTGGGGATGATCTTGGACACTTCCCTAGGGTTGGTAATTCTCTCTCAGGAAAAGAGTTGCTTTCTAATCCAGGGAGCCCAATTGCTTTCTCTGGGCCACTCACTCCCTGTGGTTCGCCATACAGGTACTCGGGAAAATGGTGGCAGCTATCGAGGCAGTGCCTTTTTGCCCAATTTCACTTCCGTCCCCTGCAGCAAGCCTTGACATCAGTATGGGACAAGAATCCAGCCTCCCTGGGTTGCCGCTTTCGCCTGGCACCCAGAATCAGGAGATCTCTCAGGTGGTGGACTGCAATGTTGTCCTTGGATCAGGGAAGGTCTTTCCTCCTGGTTCACTGGCTGGTAGTGAACACCGACGCCAGTCTCCTCGGATGGGGAGCAATTTTTCGTCACCACACGGCCCAGGGACGTTGGTGAGCTCAGGAAGCCAGTCTTCCGATCAACATCCTTGAGATCAGAGTGATAACACTGTCTCTTCAGCGTTTCCATGACCTCTTGGCGGGACGTCCTGTCCGGATCCAGTCAGACAACGCCACGGCTGTGGCGTACATCAATCGCCAGGGAGGCACACGCAGCAGAAGAGTGATGACCGAGGTTTCACACATTCTACAATGGACCGAGGCAAATCAATCGCTCATCTCTGCAGTTCATATTCCGGGGGTAGACAATTGGGCGGCAGACTTTCTCAGCCGCCAGGGCTGGCCTCGCCGAGCTTGGCATGTGGAGCTAATGTATCTCGTCGCCGACGTTCCCTGGAGGTTACCGGATCTTCCGGACTTTCTCTCCCAGGGACCCATTTGCCACCAGAACTCGAGAGTTCTGAGTTTAACGGCCTGGCCATTGAATTCTGGATTCTAGCCCAAGCTGGGTTCTCCCGCCAAGTGGCATCTACCATGATCAGCAGTAGGAAGCCTGTTTCCATGCGTATTTACCATCGTGTTTGGAGAATTTTTTTCTCATGGTATAAAGAGAAGGGTCTTTCCCCGTTGGTGTTTTCTATCCCCTCCATTCTGGAGTTTCTTCAAGCGGGTCTGGATTCAGGCCTAGCACTGGCCTCTCTCAAGGGCCAGATCTCGGCCCTCTCCGTCCTTTTCCAGCGTCGGATAGCTTCTAAGCCTCAGGTTAAGACATTTATGCAAGGAGTTTCGTATCTTGTCCCTCCGTACAAGATGCCTTTAGAACCTTGGGACCTTAACTTGGTCCTCAGTGCCTTACAAGAGACTCCCTTCGAGCCATTACAGGATGTCTTTCTCTCTCCTTTCATGGAAAGTTGCCTTTCTGGTAGCAATAACGTCCATCAGACGGGTTTCGGGAACTGGTAGCTTTGTCGTGCAAACCTCCGTTTTTAATTTTCCACCAGGACAAGGTGGTGCTCAGGACGGCCCCGTCCTTCTTACCTAAAGTCGTCTCGAGGCATCTTTTCAGCTGAATGAAGACATTGTCCTGCCCTCGTTCTATCCGGCTCCAGTCCATAGTACTGAGAAAGCCCTTCACACTCTGGACTTGGTGAGGGCTCTCAGAAAGTACATTTCCAGAACGGCGTCTTTTCGCAAAGCTGATGCCCTTTTTGTGCTTCCGGATGGTCACAGAAAGGGTTTACCTGCCTCGAAGGCCACGATAGCCAGATGGCTTCGTTTAGCGATTCAAGAAGCTTACCGTGTCAAAGGCCAGCCTATCCCCGCGGGGATTAAGGCACTCTCCACTCGGTCCGTGGAGGCCTCCTGGGCCATTCGGCACCAGGCATCCGCACAGCAAGTGTGTAAGGCTGCAACTTGGTCCAGTCTTCACACGTTCGCTAAACATTACAACATTCATGTTCAAGCCTCCTCAGATGCGGCAGTCGGCAGACAGATTCTGCAATCAGCAGTTTCGCATCTATAGGCCTCATTTAATCACTTAATTCTATCTGCATTGGGTTTATGAGGTTTCACCTGTTGTGACGGTTTCCCACCCAGGGACTGCTTTAGGACGTCCCATGGTCGTGTGTTCCCCAATGATTGGCTCGGAGAAACAGGGATTTTTGTGTACTCACCATAAAATCCTTTTCTCCGAACCAATCATTGGGGGACACAGCACCCACCCTGCTAGCCCGTTGGCCTGTAATCTTTATTGGTTTTCACATATTGCAATTCTGTTTGTGAGCTCCTACTGCTTTGGCACCGAACTGGTTCACGAGAGAGCCAGCAGAGGGTGTATACTGCGTAGGAGGAGTTAACTTTTTTTTGTATTTTTGCTTAGTGTCCTCCTAGTGGCGGCAGCATAACACCCATGGTCCTGTGTCCCCCCAATGATTGGCTCGGAGAAAAGAATTTTACGGTGAGTACACAAATAACCCTGTTTTTTATCTGGAGTCACTGTGAAATTCTCAAATACAGTTGACTTCATAAGATGCTTCTAGACATTTTGTAATTACCGTATATACTCGAGTATAAGCCGAGGCACCTAATTTTGCCACAGAAAACTGGGTAAGCTTATTGACTCGAGTATAAGCATGCATTGTCCCCTCATCCCTGTCCTGCTATGCATGGCTCCCCCTTCCCTGTCCTGGTATGAATGCCTCCCCATCCCTACCCGTCTGCATGCCTGCCTCCCCTGTCCCTCTCATTGTATGCATGCCTCCTCCTTCCCTGACCTGGTATGAATGCCTCCCAGTTCCGCCCCTGTATGCATGTGGAGATGCATCCATATTCATCACCTTAATGAGCAGTACCACGTGACCGCTGAGCACAGGAAGAGCTGCAGGCAGGCGCCGGCCGTCGCTGGAACGTGATGTAGTGCCAGCACCAAGGGCACCTGGTATGATGTGCCGGCCCCTGGCACCCGCTGCTCCCCCTCACCCATCGGCTTTCTGTATCGCGACTTGTGTATAAGCCGAAGCGGGCATTTTCAGCACAAATAAATGTGCTGAAAAACTCGGCTTATACACAAGTATATACAGTATGTAAATTCGCTCTCAAAATAATTTTGTCCTGTAAAGGTATATTGTTGTTCCGTTTTTTCGCCGGATCCGACTAGCTGATCCGGGGGGGGGGGGGGGGGGGGGGGGTCGAGAGTCATTTGACGGATCCGGCGCCATAGAGTTCCATTATAGCAAACAACGGACGGCGATGGATCCATCACTGTCCGTTTTTTAGACTGACACAAAATACGTTACTATGTCCATTTTCTCCGGCCGCTGGAAAAACAATTTGACGGAATCGGCAAAAAACGGATGAAACATGAGGCCATCCGTCGCTAATACAAGTCTATGAGAAAAAAAACTGATCTGGCGTCATATTTTGCCGGATGTTTTTTTTTTTTTTCAGAATTCGCCGGATTGTGCCTGACGGCAAAAAACTGATGTGTGAAAGCAGCCTTGATCCTGCTTTCCTGTTCACTCCAGAAGTTCTCAGATGAATGCAGGCATTCCTTCCCTGTGTGTTTATTTTTTCCCTTATCTGTAGAGGAGAAGCTTCACTACTTATCATTAGTGATGAGCGAGTATACTCGTTGCTCGGGTGGTCTCCGAGTATTTGACTGCTCGGAGATCTTGTTTTCCTTGCCGAAGCTGAATGATTTGTGGCTACTAGACAGCTTGATTACATGTGGGGATTCCCTAGCAACCAGGCAACCCCCACATGCACTCAGGCTGGCTAGTAGCTGTAAATCATGCAGCTGTGTCAACAAAAACTAAATCTCCGAGCCATCACAAATACTCGGAGACCACCTAAGTGTGCTCTGGAAAACCCGAGCAACGAGTACAAGCGCTCATCACTACTTATCATGAATATAAACTTCAGCACAGATTCATCTCCGCTAAAAGTCTAGACCTTAGATCAGAATAGGACAGACATTTATGGGACATTTCATAACTTTCCCAAATTCTTAGGAAAAAAATATTCCCCACAAACTGCATTGAACTACTGTACCCAGTTATATATTTTAGGAGTCGGTCCATTTTATTCCGACTCAACCAAAATGGGCTCAGACTCCGACTCCACAGCCCTGCCGATCTCGACTCCTCAACTCAGACTTCACAACTCAGACTTCACAGCCCTAGTTGCCACAAAAGCACCAAGAGAGAGGATTTTACTTATTTAAAAAAAACGTATTTGAAATAAGCTTAGCTAAAATAAAGGAGAAAATCAAGATTATAATGGAAATTAGTCTACAATTTAAAAAAAAATAAAAATAAAGATTTTATATTTTCGCAAAATTCCCCAACTCTGCTTTGTATATTTAATGAACATGGCATGCTTTATTTTGGCAGATCAGAGTTTTTTAATGAAGATGGCACTTTAAAGGAAGTGAATAAAATCACTGCTGTGTGTACAAGTTTACAAGAAGAACTGAAGGTATATGAATTATGAATTTATATTATGCCCAGGTTTTTATTACACCCAGTTATCATTTTACAATATGTTTAAATGGTAAAATATTAGACCTGAATTGCAGTGGAGAAGAAGTTTTCTACACAATGGATATATGGGTTGGACATGTAGCTATTGGAGCAATTTGTCAGATACTTTTTTTTTAAATAATTTTAGGAAAATAAATGAAGCCTAAAGGTTGGCCATAGTAGTTATTGAATAAAAGCTAGCAATGTGGGATTGAAAATTAATTCAGATTACCTACTATTAAACATCTAGCTGCTGTATCCTTAGATTTAAAGGGAACCCGTCACCCCCCCCCCCCCCCAGGCATTTTTAACTTAGGCTAGTTTCACACTAGCATTTTGAGGAGCTGCGGAGGGCTGCGGACTTCCTCCGTGAAGCCCCGCCCTCGGCCACACCTCTGCCACTAGCTCCGCCTACTTCTGCATGCGGCCTGCATACCTATCTTTAACATTAGGTACGCAGGTCGTGTGGCTGTATGCGGATGCTCCCACATAAGTCGTTTTGACGATGCGCCGAAAAAAAGAAATTGCTACCAGCTGCATCCTACAAAACGCTAGCGTGAAACTAGCCTAAAAGAGCCACCTTGTGCAGCACTAATGCTGCATTCTGTCAAGGTGGCTCTTTTAGTTCTGGTCCATGCCAACACTGCAATAATCGCTTTTATAATGTGCCCCTCATACCTGAATTTTAAAGGGGGGCAGGTCTTTCCCCCCTGACACAGATGCATCACAGCCGTCACTCAGGGCCTCTGTGCGCCAGGCAGGCTCTGTATCAGGGCTTAATCTGCTTCCCGGCTCCTTACAGCAGGAGAAAAGATGGCCGCCGAGATTAGGAGGTAAAGCGCTTCTCGTGGGAGATGAGAAGCACCAGAAAAGATGGGCGGCGCTAACTGATGGTAGGCAGAGCTAAGCCTGCGGCCTGAACCGGCCAGAAGCCGGGAGCTAAATTTCTAATGCGGCCCCTGATGCGGGCCGCGACCCTACACCGCCACGGTACAGCTTCCGGACCACCGGTGCCCGACCCGGCTATGCAGGCCCGGAGTTTAAGAAATAAAGTCCGCAGCGCATTGTATCTGAGAGCACCTCCCCCCATCCCAGGGACCAGGACCCCACTGAACCTCTGCCAGCCACTGCAGATCTACTCACAGTAGGTGCACTGGCTTGATATTCAGACTCAATCCACCGACGCTATAGTCAGGGGTAGGTGGAGAGCTTCTGCCGCCTTCCATCATCCGCTATATCAGTGGTGATGCAGTAGGGGGGGCTGCACGGACGCCAAAGGAATAATGTCCGACTGTGCGCCTGGCTCCAGGAGAGGTAGATGGAGACGATACGCCATGTGGTCGCCTGCTGGTGTGGGGAGATCGGAACGCGAAGGAACAGTCGCCCCTAAAATGAGCTCAGGCCTGGCTTCCCACGTCGCAGGAGAGGGTATGGGGACGGACTCTCCGCGTTTTCGCCTTTTGATGATTCGGGGGAGATCGGAACCTAGAAAGGATCCGTCACCCCCTTCACTCCGTTAAATAGAAGCGTTAATCTGGTCGGATCCTATGTGTCTCAACAATGTCCTTAAACTCGGGATGGTTGGCGAACACTCGGTGAGTTTGCTTAGTTCTCTTAAAGGATACAGCATGGTCTGCCTTAGATGAGGGTTCCTCGTCTACCTTCAGAGCGTTGTTCACTGACTCAATGAGAGAATCAAGTGTCTCCTGATCATGCAGAGATTCCTGATCTAAGGACATATCAGACTCGTATTCCGAAAAGGGTTCTCTGCTAGCCCCTGGAGAAGGGGAGCGAGAAATTGAACTCCCTGAGGCCGAGCCACGGGGAGGGTTGGGGGAGATGTTATGGGTCCTTTTCCTGGAAGCATGAGAGTTTTTAGATAAAGTACGACCCCTAGCGGGTAACGAGTTTTGCAGAAACATTCGCAAGTGACAAGTGAAGGCCCTGACTAGAGGAAGGGCCCCAGAGAGAGTCTATCCCTTAGACTAGGGATGCCATAGACCAAGAAAGAGAAGTTGCCCACTCAGGGGGAATAGGCTCGCTGGGGTCGGTATCAGTGATGAGTAGCTCCTGGGCAGTCACCGGTTCACAAGCAGTGCAGAACGCAGTATTTTGACCCCGGGGTAAAGAAACCTTACAAGTAGTACAAGAAGCAAAAAACAGTGTGCGTTTTGTTAGTCTTTTTGGTAGGTTTTGGTTGAGACATAAGGTACCTTCACACTGAGCAGCTTTCCAACGAGAACAGCGATCCGTGACGTTGCAGCGTCCTGGATAGCGATCTCGTTGTATTTGAGACGCAGCAGCGATCAGGATCCCGCTGTGACTTCTAGCTACGACCAGTGATGTCCGGAACTTTATTTGGTCGGCGTGATTCGTCATGTTTGACAGCAAAAGCAACGATGCCTGCAATGGTTTTTCATGGAGCTAACAACCAGCGAGAACGATAAGTGCGTCACTGGATCGCTCCTGCATCGTTCAGCTGTTGCCGGTGTTTGACGTCTCCTAGCGACCTAAACAGCAACGCTGCAGCGATCGGCTCGTTGTCTATATCGCTGCAGCGTCGCTTAATGTGACGGTACCTTTAGTTTTGCCTGTTATGGGAGGGCGTGTTTGCAGGGGAAGGGTTAAGCTAGGTTTCTGCAGCTTACCCAGGTCCTGTGTCTTGAGTCCCCTGGGGAGGTGCCACTTCGTTCAGATAAACTGTGCTGCCAGCTCTGTATCAGGGCTTAATCTGCTTCCCGGCTCCTTACAGCAGGAGAAAAGATGGCCGCCGAGATTAGGAGGTAAAGCGCTTCTCGTGGGAGAGAAGCGCCAGAAAAGATGGGCGGCGCTAACTGCTGGTAGGCAGAGCTAAGCCTGCCGCCTGTACCGGCCAGAAGCCGGGAGCTAAATTTCTAATACGGGCCGTGGCCATGCACTGTCGCGGCCCCTGATGCGGGCCGCAACCCTACACCGCCACGGTACAGCTTCCGGACCACCGGTGCCCGACCTGGCTATGCAGGCTGGGAGTTTAAGAAATAAAGTCCGCAGCGCTGTGTATCTGAGGGCACCTCTCCCCATCCCAGGGACCAGGACCCCACTGAATCTCCGCCAGCCACTGCAGATCTACTCACAGTAGGTGCACTGGCTTGATATTCAGACTCAATCCACCAACGCTATAGTCAGGGGTAGGTGGAGAGCTTCTGCCGCCTTCTATCATCTGCTATATCAGTGGTGATGCAGTGGGGGGGGCTGCACGGCCGCCATGGGAATAATGTCCGACTGTGCGCCTGGCTCCAGGAGAGGTAGATGGAGACGATACGCCATGTGGTCGCCTGCTGGTGTGGGGAGATCGGAACGCGAAGGAACAGTCGCCCCTAAAATGAGCTCAGGCCTGGCTTCCCACGTCGCAGGAGAGGGTATGGGGACGGACTCTCCGCGTTTTCGCCTTTTGATGATTCGGGGGAGATCGGAACCTAGAAAGGATCCGTCACCCCCTTCACTCCGTTAAATAAAAAATAGAAGATAAAAAGGAAAAATCAAGAATAAGATAAAAACGTTGGGGTCTGAAAATCAGACCCAAGTGCCTCCTACAGACACTAAGTAAGAACTGGTTCATCTAGAGCCAGGAGGGTGTATACTGCAGGGGAGGAGCTAATCTTTCTATATTCACTTAGTGTCCTCCTAGTGGCAGCAGCATAACACCCATGGTCCTGTGTTCCCCAGTGAGGCGTAGGAGAAATCTGAACTCCAATATGGTGTTTTCTACCAAATATGGGGTATCGTTGTACTCAGGAGAAATTGCACAACAAATGTTCTGGTCCATTTTCTCCTGCTCTCCTTGTGAAAATTAAAAAAAATTGGGGCTAAAACAACATTTGTGGAAAAACTTATTTTTTTCATGGCTCTACATTATAAACTTCTGTGAAGCTTCTGGGCTTTCAAGGTGCACACCATACATCTAGATAAGTTCCTTGAGAGGTCTTTCCAAAATAGTGTCACTTCTGGGGTGTTTCCACTGTTGAGGCACATCAGAGGCTTTCCAAAAGCAACATGGCATGGGCTAATTATTTCAGCAAATTTTACATTCAAAAGTCAAATGGCTCTTTTTCCTTTCTGAACTTTGCCATGCACCCAAACAGTAGCTTTCCCCCATATCAGGGGGGTATCTGCATACTCGGGAGAAATTGCACAACAAATTTCGGGGTCTATTTTTTCTGGTTACCCTTGTTAAAATAAAAATTTCTGTCTAAAAGTAACATTTTTGTGACAAAGTTAAACGTTCACTTTTTCCTTCCAAATATTCCTGTTAAGCACTTAAAGGGTTATTAAACTTCTTGAATGTGGTTTTGAGCATCTTGAGGGGTGCAGGTTTTATAATGGTGTCACTTTTGGGTATTTTCTGACATATAGACCCCTCAGTCACTTCAAATGTGATGTGGTCCCTACAAAATGATTTTGTAAATTTTGTTTAAAAAAAGAAAAAAATTGCTGGTCAACTTTTAACCCTTACAACTTCCTAAGAAAAAAAATTGAACTTTTATTAACTATTTTATGTGACACATCTCTGATTCAAGGGCATAAAAAATTAGGGTATGTGCACACATCCGGAAAGTATGCATAAGTTTCCTGAGAAAATCCTGAGGTTTTCTGCAGGAATTCTGCACGTGTTTTTAGCGCGTATTTTGCGCATTTTTTGTGCTGATGTTACGCTCACGCCCTGACTGGTGGGCGTGAGCTCGGGGGTTTGTGGGCCCCACTGTGCCACAAACCAGACTACCCTGGAAGGGGCGTGACTATAACAGCTGCTTGGGTTTTCACTGGAGCCTCTGATGGTGAGGTCAGGCTTGTGCAGCAGGCAGCTGCCAGGTGCTACTCCAGGGTGGTGTCTGGCTGTGGCTGCTGATCCCACTTGGGAGACAGGAACACCAGGATTGGTGCGGGCATTAGGCAGGACTGGCAGAAGAGCACGGCTGGAACACAGACGAGTAGGCTGGCACGGCTGAGACAGGGCTGGCAGAGCACGGCAGGAAACAGGACTGGCTAGGACGGCAGGAACACAGGACTGGAAGGCAGGGCAGGACTGGCAGGAACACAAGATTGGGAGGCACGGCAGAGAACACAGGACTGGTTGATGTGGTATATGAAGGAACAGGTAAGGGCCTGTTCACACTGGACGTGCAGGTACAGATATGTAGTTTGGAACACAGGGCTGGCAGAGACACGGCAGAGAACACAGGGCTTGCTAGGACGGCAGGAAACAGGACTAGCTGATGGGATATTAGAATCAGGCTGCACTCAGATGACACCCGAGTGCAGTCCAATTGTGAGTGAGATGAAGAAACAGGTAGGGATATATAGTTTGGAGGAACAGGTAGGGACCTGTTCACACAGGAGAGGAGTGAAAGACTGCAGATAGGAATGGAAAAGCAGCAAGCGGTAGCGTAGCGACAAAAGCTGAGCAGAGCCACAAAGAATGTGGAGAGAAGCTGCAGCAAGAGATACTGCAGAAGCTAAGCAAAGTGGAACCGCAAGGATTGCAGAGAGGAACTGCAGCAAGAAGTTTCTGCAGCAACGGGAGCGGAGCAGAGTAAGACGGAGCAGAACCGCAGAAGTGCGGAGCAGGGCCGGCGTCAGCACCCGGCGTACCGGGCAAATGCCGGGGCCCTGAACAAATTGGGAGGCCCACTCATGGCCGGGATACCAGGGAGCCCGGGCTGCTCCTCCAGCAGCTTCGCCACTACTTGAGCTCAGCCGTCACTTAAATAAACATGGCCGCGCACAGTGCACTCTGCAGCGATGTCTCTGCTAGTAATGACGCGGCCGGGCGGACACACAAGCAAAGTTAAAGGCACAGTGTCTGCCTGACCGCATCATTAACAGCGGACACAGCTGCAGCGTGCACTGTGGGTGGCCATGTCTGTTTAAGTGACGGCCATCGATCAAGCAGCGCTCCCTCCACAGCCACATGCCAGAGGAGCCTGATGGGTGACAAGCCTGGGGGAGGTGAGTGAGGCTTGTGTGTTGTGTCTGTCTGTATGTCTGTGTATGCCTGTATGATGTGCATATCTGTGTATATCAGTGTGTTTGACTGTACATATTTATGTATTTTTGTGAATTTGTCTTCAAATATATGTATGTAAATATCTGCGTATTGTATGTGTATATCTGTGTATTGTATTTGTGTGCATGTCTGCATATTGTGTGCGCATGTCTGCATAGTGTGTGTGTGTGCGCATGTCTGCGTACTGTAGGTGTGTGTGTGTGTGTGTGTGTGCGCATATCTGCCTATGTGAAGGATGAGGGGGAAGGCTAGGCCCTGTGTAATATGTCTATATTTCTCCTCCGTATCTGTGCATCATGAATCGTGGTATGTGGGCCCACTGAGACTCTTTTGCCCGGGGCCCACAAAATCCTGGAGCCGGCCCTGGTGCGGAGCAGCGGTAAAGCCACCAAGATGCAGAGCAGGCAGAGCCGCAAGAGTGCGGAGTGTAAGCAGACTGAGAACACAAGGAAAGACACAGCAGGGAAGGAAGCCACACACAAGGAGACCGAGATAAGACTAAGTACAGACAAGGCAATGGAACAAAACACACGGACAAAGACACAGGGACCAGGATATTCTGCCTCCTGGAGGGCGGACAAAGATAAAGGCAAATGCACAGAGAAAAGCCTCCAGAGAGGGAGTAACAGAGCTAGACCTGGCAAACTCAGAAGCAAAACACTAACTGAGCAAACACATTGCACAGGCCCAGAGCACAGGGTGGAGCTGCCATATATACAGGAGGCCTCTTGGCAATTGGCCAGAAGCACCTTAGGGAGGTGCACACAGTCTCAATAAGAATCCGAAGTGACTGGCGCCGCCCCCTATGCACACGGCCAGGAAGTGTACACAGAGCAGGCCGCCATGAAGCACATGGCATGGAACCAGCAGCAGACAGATCTCACAGCATGGCACTGGGTGAGTGAGTAGATGTAGCAGGCAGGTGGGGAATGGAAGGCCATGCAGTGATGCCAACAGGGTTGTTACAGCTGATTTTTTCACGTTTTGAGAAATCCGCAAAATTAATTAACATGCTGTGTATTTTTCCGCATGCATTTTTTTTTGCGGAAAAATACGCAACATGTGCAAAAAAAGTAGCGGAAACCATTATAAATGATGGGATGCATGTGTATGCGTTTAAGCGTTTTGGTTGCGAAAAAACGAGCAAAAAATCCGGAACGTGTGCACACAGCCTTAATGTTTGAAAATTGCAAAATTTTAGCCAACACACATACTTATTTGGCATCTGCACACTTGTACTAACCTGGAGAATTATATTGGCAGGTCAGTTTTGCAATATATAATGACCATGGTAAATAAAAATTGGAATTGCACTTTTTTTTTTACAATTTCAAATCTTATGGAATTTTTTTCCATGAATGGACTTATTCGAAAGTATAATTCGTCCTTCAAAAAAAAAAAATCCCCCATACAGCTATATTGACGGAAAAATAAGTTATGGTTTTCAGAATAAAGGGAGGAAAAAAAAACAAAAGCGCAAAAACTGAAAACCTCAAGGTCATGAAGGGGTTAATCATGGCCCAACAGACTGTGTAGTTATGTGACCTCTTCCATTTACAGGAAACTTGCAGTCGTGTGGCAGACAGTGAAAATTTTGTAGAAAAACTACTGCAGCAAGTTAACCAGCTCAAGATGCAAATCACAAAAAAGAAGCAACAACTTTGTAAACATGGTAACGGTAAGGTTTTATAAGGAAATGGTTTTGCAGTTTATCATGGTAGGTTTTTTGGCTCCTTTGGAATGTGCTAAAAAGATAAGTTTTGGAAAGAGTAAAATAAAGTAGTAATATTTACCTTTCCAGTCACTTATGTTTTGATGTCCCCCACCCGTCTATTTACTATCACAACAGCCAATCATTGACACTAGTGATATCTTAGCTATGGATGCGGTTATTGATTGGCTGCAGTGGCCACGTCCTTCAAGACAGAGCAGGAAGTACAGAGATTGGTAGGAGAGGCACACCCAAGCATGCAGATTTCACTGTGAAATAAAACCTACTGCAGAAATTGAGAAAGTACTCACGCATCCTTAAAAAATCCCCGAGAAGTCCAGTGCAAAATACAAAATATGGCATTCTATATTAAAGGTTTTTGCTATGTAATCTGAGCTGCATGATGTAAGGGCAGAGAGCCCGATTCCAGCAGTGTATCAATTACTGGACTGCTTGGTGCAATTTGATAGAATCCTAGCTCTAGATGTAGCTGTGGTCAAAATGCTGAACTGTGAATAACTCCCGCCCTTACCAACGATTGGCTGCTTCCTATGAACAGTTCATTGCTAGCAAGCTGCAAATAAGCGGTGGGGGCAGGGTTACACATTAGGTGGACTGCCTGGCATATGGGACACTTAGTCCTCCGTGATTATCTCCTGCTGATAAAACAATGATTGTATTGAAACTACAGCAAGCTACTGTGCTACATCGCTGGAATCAGACTCTCTATTATTTGCTCTCTGCTTAATAGCAAAAACTTGCTGACAGGTTCCCTTTTAATACAATTATACAGACCAAACAAGACAAAATCGATATAAGTTAAAGGGAGTGTCAGCACAGAATAACTGTTCTAACCAAGAACCACCACTTTGTGCTTTACAGTGGGGCCAATCATTTATATACACGTTCTCCCCTGCTTTTTTTCTCTGTCTCCACCCCCCACTTCTTTGATTGACAGCTCTGGCTTCATAGAGCCAAAGAAGAGAGGAGATAGATGAGAAGGTATTTTTATATGGCTGGCCCCGCCATGATTCATAGAGCGCCTGTACGTGGTTTGAACAGTCATTCTTGTCTGACAGTCCCTTTAAAAGCATCTAAAAAAGCCATCACTGCATAGGACAACAGACAGTGTGTCCCAGCACACCGTTCTAGATGTTTATTAGGTAATCTCCCCACCAATATGTGTCAGTACAAGAGACACCGCAAAAGTTAAAGATAATGACATGTAGGCATCGGATGATTTTTCATACATTTACCCAGCCTATTTTTTTCAGTATTTCTCACCTTTAAGGTGTTTAAAGTGAACCTATCACCAGGTTTGGCTGTTAAGAGACTTGGCCATCACCTTTCAGGGCTGATATACAGCATTCTGTAATGCTGTATATCTGCCCCCAGCTCAAACTGTAAGACAAGAAAAATAACTTATACTCATCTGCGGGGCAGTCCAGTCAGATAGGCATCGCTGGTCTTGGTCTGGTGCCTCCCATCTTCTTACAATCCCTGTCCTCCTGCTTGCTTTGTGTGGATGACACGTCCCTTCGTCATCCACACAATCTCCTCGGCACAGCGCTCCTGCGCAGGCGTACTTCTTTGCCCTATTGAGGGCAGAGCAAAGTACTGCAGTGTGCTCGCTCCGGGGCTCTTTGACCTTTCCTGGCACCTGCACACTGCAGTACTTTGCTCTGCCCTCAACAGGGCACAGAAGTGCACCTGCGCAGGAGCGCCGTGCCGAGGAGATGCGTCATCCACAAGAAGCAAGTAGGAGGGCGGTATTGCAAGAAGCAGGGAGGCACCGGACCAAGACCAGCAACATCCATCTGACCGGACCGCCCCGCAGGTGAGTATAATAAGTTATTTTTCTTCTCGTACAGGTCGGGTTGGGGGCAGATATACAGCATTATAGAATACTGCATATAAGCCCTGAAAGGTGATGGTGTATCTCTTATCGGTGTAACCTGGCGACAGGTTCTCTTTAAGTGTTTATTACATCCACAATTATATAAAAAGCCTAATACCATTTCCTATGTAATCTTTGCAATGGATTTGTTAATAACGGATGCCATGAAAACAGTCTATGTACCGTATATACTCGAGTATAAGCCGAAACTCCTAATTTTGCCACAAAAAAATGGGAAAACTTAATGACTCGAGTATAAGCCTATGGTGGGAAATGCAGCAGCTACTGGTAAATTTCAAAAATAAAAATAGATACCAATAAAAGTAAAATTAATTGAGATCAGTAGGTTGTGTTTTTGAATATACATATAGAATCGGGAGCTCCATATCAATGCTCCATACAGTTTATGATGCTCCATAGAAACATTTGCCCCATATGCTGCTACAATAAAAAATAAATAAAATTAAGACATACTCACCTCTTATCCTGAACAGGCGGGGGCATCGGCACTTGCGATATTCGCCTGTCCCCGCTGCGCGCTGCTCCGTCTTCCACGTCCTCTGCAGAAACTGTTCAGGCAGAGGGCGGCGCGCACACTAAACATGTCATCGCACCCTCTGTCCTGAACGTCACAGCCAGAGGATAAGGATGACGGAGCCCGACTGTGGAACGGGGAAGGGTGAATATCAGAATGCTCACTCTCCCCCGTTATACTCACCTGCTCCCGGCGCGGTCCCTGCTTCTCAATGACAGATGGTCTCCGGGCACCGGCCACTTATTCCTATGTTCTGCAGTCACATCGTACCGCTCATTACAGTAATGAATATGCGGCTCCTCTATGGGAGTGGAGTCGCATCCATATTCATTACTTTAATGAGCGGTACCATGTGACTGCTAAACACAGAAAGAGCTGCCGGCACCAGAGACCGCGCTGGGAGCAGGTGACTGATTTGACAGCTGCCGCTCCCCCTCCCCCGCCGACCCCGTGGGACAATGCCTCGAGTATAATCAGAGAGGGGCACATTCAGCCTAAAAAATGGGCTGAAAATCTCGGCTTATACTCAAGTATATATATTAAGTTGTCAGGTTTTTTTTTTTCTCTGCACAACCATCAGGGGAAAAGTGGAATAAATGGAAATGGGAAAAACAAGCACATTGTTTTTTTTTAAATAAACACTGATTTCTTGATCTGTGTGAAACATTCATCTGAAGTAACCCAATAACTTACATTGATTCTTCGCTGTCCATTTTGAACACGGTTTAAAAAACAAACAAACAAAAAACCGCTGTCTGATCAAGACCATAGTCTGCTGATCGGCTGCAGTCTCCACTGTTTCATCAGAGCGGGTGTCCACTCAAATGGAATATTGATGAGTCCGTGTCTGTTGTCTAGGATCACGTGACCCACCAAGAACCACAGTAACTAACAGCGGAAGCAGAGTAAACATGGTTTTTATTTTCTGTGGGACTCTAAATTGATTTCTCAGGGGTTGTCCCAGTAGGGGACACATTTTAAAAAAGGGTTACAGCACCAAATTAGTGTTGTGGGCTCTTGTAATCCATAGGAGTCCCAGACGTTAAGTCATAAAAGTATAACATATCCCTGCTATATGCCATTGAATTATAAGATACTACCTCTTTAAGGGGGTTAAATTGTATATCAATGGAGGATCTGGTTATTGGCATAACCTGGTTCAACTAAAGAAGCTGCTGTACTGCCCAAACTCTACAATCTCTTCTAACAGCTGATCGGAGGGCACGGATCATAACATTCCCACTAATAAACTTTAAAATGCTTTATAATCTTGTTCAGAAGGAAGGAGAAAAAAAAGCCTGTTTTGTTTAGCATTTGTTCTTACAGTAGGTTTAATATTCCACCTTTTATATTGTAGGCAAAAAAGAACTGGCAAGCCCCGAAGAAAATGTGTTCCTTTGTCAAGCTTTGCGCAAGTTTTTCCCTAAATTTGCTGTTCTACAGTCCTCCTCCCTCACTGTGAATGGGGAGACTATACCACACATCTGTGCCACCAACCATAACTGCTCTGACCTAAAAAATCTTACCTTGTTAATTCAACCTGGAGACCTCTCTAAAGTTTCTATGCAGAGAACTGGCAACCGAAAAAGACCACCTCAAAAAAGGAAAGCTTGTTTACTAAGAACGATGACAAGAAGAACCACACAACAGAAGAACAGCACCGATGACCGAATACTGTTCAATAGTGGCACAGAAACAGATGAATCTGAGCAGCTGACAATAGACTGGACGGGTTCAAAATCCCCCACATTTTAGTAGTTTCAAATAGGAATGGCAGGACCCGAGCTGTGAGCTCATCTCTTCTTACAGAAAACTTTGCTTTAGAAGAATATGTTTTTTTAGTTGCAGGAGTGAAAGAATGTGTTTTTATATCACAAATATACTGGAGTAGATAATATTTTCAATTTTGTACTTGTCTCCATCATGAGTTTATTGCAAGGGTGGATAACTTAAAACAAGTAATCAGCGCAAGTGCTTGTTGCTAGAGCTTGCCTAGGGTGATTGGGTATGCACAGAGTATGGCGGGTGCGCAAAGTTACATGTTCGAGTCCCGTATGTTTTAGGGCTGTCTAGCAGCCGAAAAACATATGGCCAGAGGGACTTTAACCTATCACTTGAGCACCCGTGATACTCTGTGCATACCCAAGCACCCTAGGCAAACTCTAGTAATGAGCACTTGTGCTGATTACTACTTAAAACCAATAAATTTATTTTCTAACTTTGGTGTCTTTACTGATAAACTCCTTTGCTAATATTAGTAGTAAGTTGGGTTTAGGTTACCGTGGTCAATAAAGTCAGATATTTCCATAACAATCTTTTATTAACAAAACACTTATTAAACATCACAAATCTTTGGGTCTTTGAGGTAGGCAGGGTCTTTGTATGTGCCAGGCATAAACCCTAGAAGACAAATTTCATGCATTATTATGTACAAAATCATGAAGGGAAGAAAAAGGAGCAAACCACAACTTACCCATAATAATCGCCTTTTTAATGGCTTTTGCTACTGCCCTTTGTTTCAGACCACACAACCCTGTAATAGAAGCAACAATTCAAATGTTAAAGTGGCATGCACCCCTGGTCAAAATTACTGCTATTGTGAACAGTTAAGTAATTTGAAGATTAAATGGTCTCAAAAAAGGCTAAAATTAAAGATGACACATATCCATTTTCATCTTTTACATTTTAAAAATTACAAAAAGGAAAATGGACCGATGCAAAAAAGTTTGGGCATCCTGCATAGTTAGTACCTATTAGCACCCCCTTTTTGAAAGTATCACAACTTGTAAACGCTTTTTGTAGCCAGCCAAGAGTCTTTCAATTCTTCCTTGGAAAATGGTTCCAGTTCTGTGAAATTCCAGGGTCATCTTGCATGCACTGCTATTTTGAGGTCTAGCCCCAGATTTTCTGTGATGATCCCATCAGTAGACTGTGATGACCATTGTACAACTTTCAGCTTGCGCCTTTTGAGGTAGTCTATTGTGAATTTTGACGTGTGTTTAGGATCATTATTAGTAGTATACTGCCCAGTCACGTAGTATATAGCACAGACACGTAGTATATTGCACAGTGACATCGTTTACAGCAGAAACGTAGTATACTGCCCAGTCACGTATGTAACAGGTTAAAAAATAAACATATACTCACCCTCCGAAGGCCCCTTGTAGTCCTGTGGTGCGGTGCATGCAGCAGCTTCCGGTCCCAGCCTTGGTATGAGCGCAGGACCTGTGATGACGTCACGGTCACATGACTGTGACATCATGTAAGGTCCTTCTCGCATACCATCTTTGGAACCGGAACCTGCCACTTGCACTGCCGAGGACAGCACGCACGTCGGAGGGTGAGAATAACCTTTTTTTTTTTAATTATCATTTTTAACAGATCGTTTTACTATTGATGCTGCATACGCAGCATCAATACTAAAAAGTTGGTCACACAGGGTTAATAGCTGCGTAACCGAAATGCGTTACACCGCGCTCCAGTAACGCTGGCATTAACCCTGTGTGAGGGCTGACTGGATGACTGGCGGGGAGTATGGAGCGGGCACTGACTGCGGGGAGGAAAGAGCAGCCATATTGCTGCCGGACTGTGGCCGTCGCTGATTGGTCGTGGCAATGGTCCTGGGCGTTTTGCCAAGACCAATCAGCGACTTGGATTCCATGACAGACAGGCCGTGACCAATGAATATCTGTGACAGAAAGACGGAAGTGACCCTTAGACAATTATATAGTAGATTTGTAGAAGCCATTCTATTTCCAGCTTTGGCTTTTTTACAGATAGTATTATGTTTGCATCAGGGATTTGTTGAAATTTCATTGAATCTATTCTTACCTCTACCCGTGATATGTTCCTGTGCCATTGGCTGCAACACAACCCCAAATTATGATTAATCCACCGCCATGCTTAATGATTGGCGAGATGTTCTTTTCCTGAAATTCTGTGCCCTTTTTTCTCCACATATATCTTTGATCAATCTGGATAAAAAGTTCTATTTTAAACTCGCCAGGACTTGTTTCCAAAATGCATCAGGCGTGTTTAGATGTTCTTTTGCATACTACTGATACTAACATTATGATGAGGATGTAAGAGCGTTTTTCTTCTGATTTCTTTTCCATGAAGGCCATATTTGTGCAGGTGTTTCTGAACAGTAGAACAATGTACCACAAATACAGAGTCTGCTATATCTTTCTGAAGGTCTTTTGCAATCAAGCAGGGGTTCTGATTTGCCTTTCTAGGAATCCTACGAGCAGCTCTCCGTGAACTTTTGCTTGGTCTTCCAGACCTTAGAGTAGAATTAGCTGTGGAGGATATCCACTATATAAAACATAACCTTTAATCAATGTAATTAAAATACTCGGATCCTAACAAACACATACACAGATGCAAAACAACGTGCTCAGGTGAATCAGTGCTCAAGATAAAAAATTGGAATGGTCTTACCAATTAGACGGACATATAGAAGAAATCCCTCAAGTTCTATAAGGGAAGTGGTTCCAAAAATAATCATCTGGCCAAAGGGTAGGGAAATAATATGTCACCACTGTCTTCCCTGTAAACCCTTCAAAGAGCTCCTGTCCTGACAAGGACAGGCCCCAAGTAGGTCCTGCTATGGACACCCACCAACCAGATAATGACTAAAATGTCTTTTCTCCCAACGCGTTTCAACTCCGATGAAGGAGAATCATCAGGGGAGTTGTATAAAGTGCAAGTAGCGACCAATGGGTCTCTTTAGTAGTCCAGAAAAAATTCAGTCAAATGAAATCCATACAGGTCCGTATGAGTCCGTGCAGATATGGGTCCCGCAGTGGCAAGGAGTCCCAACACAAAGTCCACAGATATCAACTGTGTCCGCAACTTAGAGTAGGTCCCTGTATACTGACCAAAATACCCTCCTTATATAACCCCACGCTTGTCAGCTGTATAGAATAATCCCCCAATTAACCCCTTACCGGCATCGGACGTACTATACCGTCCGATGCCGGCTCCCCTGCTTTGATGCAGGGCTCCGCGGTGAGCCCGCATCAAAGCCAGGACATGTCAGCTGTTTTGAACAGCTGACATGTGCCCGTAATAGGCGCGGGCAGAATCGCGATCTGACCGCACCTATTAACTAGTTAAATGCCGCTGTCAAAGACAGCGGCATTTAACTACCGCTTACGGCCGGGCGGCCGGAAATGACGTCATCGCCGACCTCCGTCACATGATCGGGGGTCGGCGATGCTTGTGAATGGTAACCATAGAGGTCCTAGAGACCTCCATGGTTACTGATGACCGGTGGCTGTGAGCGCCACCCTGTGGTCGGCGCTCACAGCACACCTCCATTTCTGCTACATACCAGCGATCAGCAGATCGCTGCTATGTAGCAGAGCCGATCGTGCTGTGCCTGTTTCTAGCCTCCCATGGAGGCTATTGAAGCATGGCAAAAGTTAAAAAAAAAAGTTTAAAAAAATGTGAAAAAAATAAAAAAAACATAAAAGTTTAAATCACCCCCCTTTCGCCCCAATCAAAATAAATCAATAAAAAAAATATCAAATCTACGCATATTTGGTATCGCCGCGCTCAGAATCGCCCGATCTATCAATTAAAAAAAAGTATTAACCTGATCGCTAAACAGCGTAGCGGGAAAAAAATTCGAAACGCCAGAATTACGTTTTTTTGGTCGTCGCGACATTGCATTAAAATGCAATAACGGGCGATCAAAAGAACGTATCTGCACCGAAATGCTATCATTAAAAACGTCATCTCGGCACGCAAAAAATAAGCCCTCAACCGACCCCAGATCACGAAAAATGGAGACGCTACGAGTATCGGAAAATGGCGCAATGTTTTTTTTTTTAGCAAAGTTTGGAATTTTTTTTCACCACTTAGATAAAAAATGACCTAGTCATGTTAGGGGTCTATGAACTCGTACTGACCTGGAGAATCATAATGGCAGGCCAGTTTTAGCATTTAGTGAACCTAGCAAAAAAGCCAAACAAAAAACAAGTGTGGGATTGCACTTTTTTTGCAATTTCACCGCACTTGGAATTTTTTCCCCGTTTTCTAGTACACGACATGCTAAAACCAATGATGTTGTTCAAAAGTACAACTCGTCCCGCAAAAAATAAGCCCTCACATGGCCAAATTGACAGAAAAATAAAAAAGTTATGGCTCTGGGAAGGAGGGGAGTGAAAAACGAACACGGAAAAATGAAAAATCCCCTGGTCATGAAGGGGTTAAGGGGCTGGCGCTACATACCAGGTCCTAGTATAAACCAATCCGGAAAATTGGGAACACAAGCCAATAAAATTTCAAAACTTTATTGTAAACAAAATTTAAAAGTAGATCACAGAAATTTAAATATAAAAATAGGAGATATAGCTGCACAATACAACCGCTTTCCTAGGTAGCACACCCCTATTAATATCCTGACTGTCTTACAAAGTTCCCGCCCATTTGGCTAAACACCACATAAGTATAATTTACTTCAAAACATAATTGGATTCATAAAGCAGGTACAAAGAGCACTTCAGATGTGGTGCTGACAGCATACTAGAGTTACTTGCTGAATAATACCAAAACAAACAATATATAGGCTGACACTGGTCATTTACTAGTCATAGCTAAGCACAGTAATGTAACACATCTCCTATCTATTCATAGCGTGGCAGTCACTGGTGTACATCTGACCGCATGCAATGCCTATTGTGAACAAAATCAGGGCATGTGCCACAGTATAACCGTTATATGTTAGACACAGGCATAGCATGCAGTCAGCAGAGCCGGAGCAGACATCTCCAATACAGCGATACTAGCGACCACATGAGATCAATCTATATGAAAGGTATAGAGGGGTATACGACCTAGTGAGGCGGTGTGGGTCCCCGACGCGCGTTTCGCGTGTTGCTTCTTCCTGGGGGATTCTTGCCGGCAATTTTCTTGCCCTGATTTTGTTCACAATAGGCATTGCATGCGGTCAGATGTACACCAGTGACTGCCACGCTATGAATAGATAGGAGATGTGTTACATTACTGTGCTTAGCTATGACTAGTAAATGACCAGTGTCAGCCTATATATTGTTTGTTTTGGTATTATTCAGCAAGTAACTCTAGTATGCTGTCAGCACCACATCTGAAGTGCTCTTTGTACCTGCTTTATGAATCCAATTATGTTTTGAAGTAAATTATACTTATGTGGTGTTTAGCCAAATGGGCGGGAACTTTGTAAGACAGTCAGGATATTAATAGGGGTGTGCTACCTAGGAAAGCGGTTGTATTGTGCAGCTGTATCTCCTATTTTTATATTTAAATTTCTGTGATCTACTTTTAAATTTTGTTTACAATAAAGTTTTGAAATTTTATTGGCTTGTGTTCCCAATTTTCCGGATTGGTTTATACTTTGATGTGGGAAGTGCCACTAATTTAAGCCTTGCTCTGTGTATAGGTGAAAAATACCAGGTCCTAGGCTGCGTCCATTGTATCGCCGGGCGGTGGAATAGCTCCGGCCGCTGAGACGCTCGTTACCGGAAGTTACGACGCCATATTGACATAGTGTCACTTCCACCCACCATCTTGTCGGAGCCCAGCGCTCCCTCTGATCCGAGGAAAAACCTCCGTATCCTATCCATACAGTTAATATTGTTACCGGCGATGACCCTAGATACCGGATGTACTAATGCCTGGATACCGCCGTGGATGCATAGATATCGTGTCATTTCAGTCCGCGCCCCACGTCCACAGGAAAAAGATAGGATTATGCGCCATTTTGTGTGTGTCTTATATATAGGTGGCAAGAACCTGTGGTATGCAGCATAAAGGTGCCATTATATGTGCGCCAATATAACCCATCATTAGAATATCCCCAGAACGTCATTTTGTCTATCATATTTCCCAGATTCCGCGCGCCCATAAATCTCACTGGATGCCAATATGGATATATGCTTTCCACCCACAATTGAACAGAGTCTGATCCAGGTAGAAATGGGGCATTTGCGCAATTTCTAAGTATATACTAGATAATGAGGACATCCTGTGTATGGAGTTCAGATACAGCAGCGCCATTTATATTAATAACAGCCATTTATAATAAAGGCCCCCTTATGTACACCCCAAAAGAATGGAAAACGGGGAGGGGGGAGAGGAAAGAAAAAATACCCTCTGCGATTATAACTTCCAGATATAGCCCGGGTGTGTGTATCTATAAACCCGCTGCGCACAAAATCTATGGGCAGACTAGTCAGTCATTATCAACCTTATGGTGGTCATAGGTACAGAGAGACATACAGACAGGGAGGGGTCAATATGAAGGGCACACTAAGTGGCATAAAAGGTAGGTCCTAAGAGAAAAGACCATTTCAGGGCTTAAATGGGAAGAAAATCCCTGCTGGGATCCCCATTACGTATGGCCACTGAACGTCATAATAGAAAGGAACAGTAGCTCCATTACTATATAATAAATTTCAAATGTGACTTATTTTGTTTTCTTTGGCTGTTCCCTCAACTTCAGGCCCATAACCAAGTTTGGAATACAAGAATGGGACAAATACCTGGATAAGGCCCTATTGGATATATGAAAAAAAACCCAAAAGACAGCATAACCATTATATATAGTCTGACAGCCCATATCCCAATGGGAAGGTATAATGTGAGGTGACACAAAAATTGGAAATGGTATACAGAGAGGAGGGTGGTGGGGGGGGGGGGGGGAAGAAATAGATGTAAGGGGATTGTATTATAGGAAACATCCGAAATTGATCTGATCATTCAGGCCTCTAGGGTGGCAGGTATCCAGCGTGAATATCCAGCTGGCTTCTCTCTGGAGCAACAGCCTGTCAAGGTCACCACCTCTAGTTGGCATATCGATTCTGTCAATCCCCATAAATCGTATGGCTCTGACGTCTACCCCCATACATACTGTTGACGTGTTTCGCAATTGGGGTGTCCCTTTGGTTTCGTATGTCGCCGAAATGCTCCCCCACCCTCCTCCTCAACTCTCTTATTGTCTTCCCGACATACGTAATGCCACATTGGCATAAGGCTCTATATATGACTCCTGTGCTCCTACAATTCACAAATTTCTTTAATTTGAAGGTCTCTTGTGTATTCTCGTTGAAAAATTCCTTTCCCGTGCATATTGATTCACACGCTATACACCCACCACACTTAAAACATCCCGCTGGTCTCTGTGTGAGCCACGTTTTATGCCCTGCCGAAGGTCCATAAGGGCTTGGACCCTCTGAGGGGCAGGCCCATCGTGTCCGGTATAGGGAGTATCGGACAAAACATCGGCATCTATTTGGATGATGTGCTCAGACCATTTGTGGTGTCGCTCCCGTCTTATATCAGGGACACAATGGACCTGCTCCGCAAATTGGAGGGCATTTCCCTGGAACCTGGCACACTGCTTGCTAGCACTGATGTGGAGGCCCTGTACTCCTCAATCCCGCACGAACATGGGATTGGGGGGTACGACATTTTCTTAGTACTAGGGGTTGCCAGTTCAATGCCCATAACAAGCTCATCTTGACCCTTCTGGAGTATGTACTCACTAACAACTACTTTACATTTGATGGCAAGACCTTCCACCAGCTCAGGGGCACCGCTATGGGGAATCGCTGTGCGCCCACCTACGCAAACTTGTTCCTGGGCTGGTGGGAGGATTGCATTGCCTTTTCGGAGTTGCATACTAAATACCTGGCCCATATAGATCTATGTGTCAGGTATATTGACGATATTTTTGTAATATGGAGAGGGACCAGAGATGAGTTCAGCCAATTCATTGAGTCTCTTAATAGCAATGATGTGGGTCTCAAATTTACTTTTGACATACAAGAGTCCAAATTACCTTTCCTGGATGTATTGATCTCCAAATCACAGGATGGGGAGCGTTTGTAGAGTACTATATATAGAAAACCCACCGCAACTAACTGGTTACTAAGATGGGACAGTAATCATCCCTATTCTCTTAAGAAAGGCATTCCAAAAGGCCAGTATTTACGACTACGACACAATTGTTCTAATCAGAGGGACTATAAAATTATGGCCGATGATTTAAGACAGAGATTTTTGGCTAGAGGGTACCCGGATCGGATTGTGCGAGAGGCATTTCGACACGCTAACAAACAAAGGGAGAGCCTCTTAACACCTCGAAGGGAAGAGACTGAACCCTCGAAGGTGACGAGAATAATTTGTACATATGATAATGGCGCATCATCTGTCAAAAATATCATACGAAAACACTGGGACATCCTAACGATGGATGATCTGAGGGACACCTTGGGGACAGAACCAGTTATTACATACCGCAGGGCCAGGACATTAGGCGATAGACTTGTACACAGTCACTTTAGTGCACCCAAGGAAACAACTTGACTCCCACAGAGACCAGCGGGATGTTTTAAGTGTGGTGGGTGTATAGCGTGTGAATCAATATGCACGGGAAAAGAATTTTTCAACGAGAATACACAAGAGACCTTCAAATTAAAGAAATTTGTGAATTGTAGGAGCACAGGAGTCATATATAGAGCCTTATGCCAATGTGGCATTACGTATGTCGGGAAGACAATAAGAGAGTTGAGGAGGAGGGTGGGGGAGCATTTCGGCGACATACGAAACCAAAGGGACACCCCAATTGCGAAACACGTCAACAGTATGTATGGGGGTAGACGTCAGAGCCATACGATTTATGGGGATTGACAGAATCGATATGCCAACTAGAGGTGGTGACCTTGACAGGCTGTTGCTCCAGAGAGAAGCCAGCTGGATATTCACGCTGGATACCTGCCACCCACCCTAGAGGCCTGAATGATCAGATCAATTTTGGATGTTTCCTATAATACAATCCCCTTACATCTATTTCAATCCCCCCCACCCTCTGTATACCATTTCCAATTTTTGTGTCACCTCACATTATACCTTCCCATTGGCATATGGGCTGTCAGACTATATATAATGGTTATGCTGTCTTTTGGGGGGGTTTTCATATATCCAATAGGGCCTTATCCAGGTATTTGTCCCATTCTTGTATTCCAAACTTGGTTATGGGCCTGAAGTTGAGGGAACAGCCAAAGAAAACAAAATAAGTCACATTTGAAATTTATTATATAGTAATGGAGCTACTGTTCCTATTATGACGTTCAGTGGCCATACGTAATGGGGATCCCAGCAGGGATTTTCTTCCCATTTAAGCCCCGAAATGGTCTTTTCTCTTAGGACCCAACTTTTATGCCACTTAGTGTGCCCTTCATATTGACCCCTCCCTGTCTGTATGTCTCTCTGTACCTATGACCACCATAAGGTTGATAATGACTGACTAGTCTGCCCATATATTTTGTGCGCAGCGGGTTTATAGATACACACACCCGGGCTATATCTGGAAGTTATAATTGCAGAGGGTATTTTTTCTTTCCTCTCCCCCCTCCCCGTTTTCCATTCTTTTGGGGTGTACATAAGGGGGCCTTTATTATAAATGGCTGTTATTAATATAAATGGCGCTGCTGTATCTGAACTCCATACACAGGATGTCCTCATTATCTAGTATATACTTAGAAATTGCGCAAATGCCCCATTTCTACCTGGATCAGACTCGGTTCAATTGTGGGTGGAAAGCATATATCCACATTGGCATCCAGTGAGATTTATGGGCGCGCGGAATCTGGGAAATATGATAGACAAAGTGACGTTCTGGGGATATTCTAATGATGGGTTATATTGGCGCACATATAATGGCACCTTTATGCTGCATACCACAGGTTCTTGCCACCTATATATAAGACACACACAAAATGGCGCATAATCCTATCTTTTTCCTGTGGACGTGGGGCGCGGACTGAAATGACACGATATCTATGCGTCCACGGCGGTATCCAGGCATTAGTACATCCATATCCGGTATCTAGGGTCATCGCCGGTAACAATATTAACTGTATGGATAGGATACGGAGGTTTTTCCTCGGATCAGAGGGAGCGCTGGGCTCCGACAAGATGGTGGGTGGAAGTGACACTGTCAATATGGCGTCGTAACTTCCGGTAACGAGCGTCTCAGCGGCCGGAGCTATTCCACCGCCCGGCGATACAATGGACGCAGCTTAGGACCTGGTATGTAGCGCCAGCCCCTTAATTGGGGGATTATTCTATACAGCTGACAAGCATGGGGTTATATAAGGAGGGTATTTTGGTCAGTATACAGGGACCTACTCTAAGTTGCGGACACAGTTGATATCTGTGGACTTTGTGTTGGGACTCCTTGCCACTGCGGGACCCATATCTGCACGGACTCATACGGACCTGTATGGATTTCATTTGACTGAATTTTTTCTGGACTACTAAAGAGACCCATTGGTCGCTACTTGCACTTTATACAACTCCCCTGATGATTCTCCTTCATCGGAGTTGAAACGCGTTGGGAGAACAGACATTTTAGTCATTATCTGGTTGGTGGGTGTCCATAGCAGGACCTACTTGGGGCCTGTCCTTGTCAGGACAGGAGCTCTTTGAAGGGTTTACAGGGAAGACAGTGGTGACATATTATTTCCCTACCCTTTGGCCTGATGATTATTTTTGGAACCACTTCCCTTATAGAACTTGAGGGATTTCTTCTATATGTCCGTCTAATTGGTAAGACCATTCCAATTTTTTATCTTGAGCACTGATTCACCTGAGCACGTTGTTTTGCGTCTGTGTATGTGTTTGTTAGGATCCGAGTATTTTAATTACATTGATTAAAGGTTGTGTTTTATATAGTGGATATCCTCCACAGCTAATTCTATTTTGATCCTGAGGATATAGACACGGCTTATTCTATATGCCTGAGGGCAGTCCCACACGTCCAGATAATTCCGGTACCGGAAAAAAAAATCGGTACCGGAATTATCCGTGTCCGTGTGCCCTTGCGTTTCTGTGGCACATCAGTGTGGCACACGTGTGCCGCCCGTGTGCCCACTGGGTACCACACGGAGCGTGCAGGAGACAGCGCTAAAGTTTAGAGCTGTCCCCTGCATCGTGCTGAAACCGCGATTCATATCTTCTGTGCAGCAGCGTTTACTGCAGAGAAGATGTGAATAATCCATTTTTTTTGTGGTTTTTCGTGTATAAAATAAAGCTCCCCCCCCCCCGCTGTTCTGAAAATACCCAGCTCCCTCGTTGGCTGTCGCTGCTTCCTGTCCTGGCCGCACCTTCTGCTGTATGAGCGGTCACGTGGGGCTGCTCATTTACAGTAATGAATATGCGGCTCCACCCCTAAGGGAGGTGGAGCCGCATATTCATGACTAATCGGCGGCCCCACGTGATCGTATACAGTAGAAGGTGCGGCCAGGAGAGTAAGCAGCGACAGCCAACGAGGGAGCCGGGTGAGTATTTTCAGAACAGCGGGGGGGGGGGCGCACAGGGGGTGGGAGGGGGTTGGGGACATGGAGCTTTATTTTATACACGAAAAAATACAAAAAATGGATTATTCATATCTTCTCTGCAGCAAACGCTGCTGCACAGAAGATATGAATCGCGGTTTCAGCACCATGTGGGGGGGGGGGGGGGGAGACAGCGCTTACTGGAGCGCTGTCTCTTGCACGGCACACGGACAACGTCCGTGTGCGGTACGTGTTTTACACGGACCCATTTATTTTAATGGGTCCGTGTAATACGTGCGCTCCCACGAACACTGACATGTCTCCGTGTTTGGCACACGGAGACACGGTCCGCAAAAAATCAATGACATCTGCACAGATGCATTGATTTTAATGCGTCTACGTGTGTCAGTGGCTCCGATATGTGAGGAAACTGTCACCTCACGTACCGGAGCCACTGACGTGTGAAACCGGCCTTAGCTACGTTCTAGTCTTCCAGACCTTATCTTTACCTCCACTGTTCTTGTCAACTGCCATTTCTTAATTACATTTCGAACTGAGTAAAAGGCAGCTTGACACCATTGTTAGAGTCCTAGGCAGCTGCTTAGAAGAACCCATGACTGCAGTTTTTGGCACACGGTTAGAGGAAGCCTTGTTTTTATAAAGCTGGGAAGTTTGCATCACCTGGCCTTTACTAACGATGATAGTAAACAAGCTATAACCCTAACGGGCTAATTAAGGTCTGAAACCTTGGTTATCTGAGCACACAATCTTCAAAGGTGCCCAAACTATTACATGCCACTGTATATATAATTTCACGTACGGACTATGGTACACCCCAAAGCCACTCTCAACCAAAAAAACAAAATAAATAACTGTGCCAGGAATGTGTTGATGCAGCCTTACTCTATATTGAGATTGTGGTATTTCTAAGGCTTGGGGCATTACAGTGACTGAAACTTATAGATATAATGCCCACTAAATTACTCCGAAAAGAGGAAATATTTGCAACTTTTTTCCCAGTAGAACATATTTGCAGTTATACTGCATCCACAACATAATATGTAATTTTTCAAAGAGGTTTCTCTTTACAGATGACCCTTTAAATCTGAAGTACACCAGAGCGTCAGCTCATCTGCACATCATTCAGAGAGTAGATGCTTTATATCCTCACAGGGGCGCCTCAAGTGTGAAAACTTCCCTTGATGACATTAATTTTCCTTAAAGGGGTTGTCACCGTTTGAGATGAAAGTCTGCAGTCACTATGTGATTACAGATTTCTGAATCCTTGTTGCATGCTTTCAGGATTCTTCGGTGCAGGCAAGCATGAGCCAACTAGATGCACTTGTTCTTGCTCAATTCACTTGTATTAAATAAGGCCGTGCACATCTGGTCGAAATGTGGCTGGATATATGCAAATTGCATACTACATGACTGCTTGCTCTAACTGCCAGCACTGGAGAATACAGATAACATGCAATGGCGCTGTGAGTATTTAGAGATCTGCATTCCAAACCTGGACAAACCTTTCAAAGAGGTTTTTCCTTTGTTATGATATTGATGATCAATCCCTGCCCTCAATATGGGTTTGGCACCCCCCACCAATCGGCTATTACCAGCTCTAGCTGTAAAAAATGTGCCAGAGCAGAACACCACAGCTCTGACACACTCTTTAATTTCCATTGATTAGATGTTCAACACCTACAGTAAGGGCAGCAGTGTAGGAAACATTTAAGAGGACATCCAGATATTGACCCCTTAGGCTCCTTTCACACTAGCGTCGGAATCTCCCCGTCGAAATGCGTCGGGGAGAGATTCCGACGCTAGCGTTTGCTGCATTGCACAATAGAGGCAGTGGATGCATTTTTCCGGCGCATCCGCTGCCCCATTGTAAGGTGCGGGGAGGTGGGGGCGGAGTTCCGGCCGCGCATGCGCGGTCGAAAAAAGCGGTCCGTCAGGAGAAAAAAACGTTACATGTAGGGTTTTTTTCTCCCGACGGTCCGCCAAAGCACGACGCATCCGTTGCAAGACGGATGCGAAATGTGCCAATCCGTCGCAAATGCGTCGTCAATAGAAGTCTATGGGGAAAAAACGCATCCTGCAAGCACTTTTGCAGGATGCGTTTTTTCTGCAAAACGACGCATTGTGACGGATTTAAAAAAACGCTAGTGTGAAAGTAGCCTTAATGACAGCCAATACGTTTTTTTTACTGACCTGAGGTAAGAGAATAGTATCCCCATACAGGTGACAATCCAGCAACTGTCGGCTGTATACTATAGCTGACGACTTGCTGCATTAGCTGTGATCAGTGTTGGCACTGTCCATATCTATTTAACCCCTTAGGCTTCTTTCACATTTCCGTCGGTACGCGGCCATCGCTAAGCGTCGGCCCGACGGACGTTGTGAAAATTCGCCACAACGTGGGTAGCGGATGCAGTTTTTCAACGCATCCGCTGCCCATTCTAAAGTCCCTGGGAGGAGGGGACGGAAAGCCGGCAGCGCATGCGCGGTAGGAAACGCAGGACCCGACGTACGAAAAAACGTTCCCTTGAACGCTTTTTCGCTACAACGGTCCGCCAAACGTGTGTCCATACGTCGGGATGCGTTGGTAATACAAGTCTATGTGCAAAAAACGCATCCTGCGGGCAACTTTGCAGGATGAGTTTTTTGCACAGAACGACGCACTGCGATGGACAGCAAAAAACGGTAATGTGCAAGAGGCCTTAGATGCTGCTGTCAATAGTGACAACATCATATAAATGGTTAACAGAGTGCGGGGGCTTCCTCTTTAACCTCATCGGCACTTGAGATTATGATTGTGCGGTCCTGATGTTTGTCATAGCAATTCACGGCCAAATAGCGGCCTTAGAGTCTGTTGGATAACACGACCTCCTGTTCAGAAGTTAGCAACATTTACGTGGTAAAAAAAACACACTCCATTCCTGTCATGTCACTTTGCATTAATTCTTGAAAATCACCTGAAGGGTTAATAAACTACCTGATGGCAGTTTTCAAAATCTCGAGGGGTGCGTTTTTTTAAATGGTATCACTTTTGATGGGGGTTGACAATATATAGGACGCCTAAAGTCACTTCAAACCTGGATAAGTCCCTAAAAAATAATTTAGTAAATTTCCTTGAAAAAAAATGAAAAAATTACTGCTACATTTTTAAACCTCCTAAAATGCTAACAAAATAAAAGAACATTTTACAAATAATGCTCATGTAAATCAAACATGAGGGAAAGGTTATTAATATTTTTATGTGGCATGACTATAAAGGGATAATCATTCAAAGTTTGAAAATGTATTTTACATTTGTCAGACTTGATATTTGTAAGAATAAAAACAAAACAGATCGACCTAAATTTACCATTATAAAATATAATGTGCCACGAAAAAAAACTCTCAAAATCACTGGGATTTGTGGAAGCGTTCCAGAGTTATTACCACACAAATTGACATTGGTCAGATTTCAAAAATTTGGCTCGGTCACTAAGGGGTAAAAAATAATTTTGATGCCACTCAGACTTATTAGAAATCTATCCCCAATGAATTCACAATTATGGAAACTGGGTATAATATTTAATACATTGCCCAAAGTGCTTAACAAAATCACAGTTCATAACATTTCAGAGACAGTTGATATAAAAATGTCCTGCTGAGAGTTACCTGTTATATGCCTTCCATAAATGCGACCAGTGTGAGGTGAAACAAACTGAGACAGGAGCTATGGACGATACAAGAAGAAGAGTAATCCACAAGGTTATTTTTGCCCAATTTTTAAAAAAGCTAAATTAGTAAAATACACTGTATATACTCGAGTATAACCCGACCCCCCTAATTTTGCCACAAAAAACTGGGAAAACTTAAATGACTCGAGTAGAAGCCTAGGGTGGAAAATGCAGCAGCTACCGGTAAAATTCAAAAACAAAAATATAGATACCAATAAAAGTAAAATTAATTGAGACATCAGTAGGTTAAGTGTTTTTGAATATCCATCAGGAATCAGGAGCCCCATATAATGCTCCATACAGTTCATGATGGGCCCCATAAGATGCTGCACAAAGGTTAATAATGGCCCCATAAGATGCTCCATAGACACATTTGCCCCATACAATACTGCATAAAGGTTAATAAGGGCCCCATAAGATGCTCCATAGACACATTTGCCCCATACAATACTGCATAAAGGTTAATAAGGGCCCCATAAGATGCTCCATAGACACATTTGCCCCATACAATACTGCATAAAGGTTAATAAGGGCCCCATAAGATGCTCCATAGAGATATTTGCCCCATATAACGCTGCACAAACGTTGAATATGGCCTATAAGATGCTCCATAGAGATATTTGCCCTATATGCTGTTGCTGCAATTAACCCCTTAAGCCCCGAGGGTGGTTTGCACGTTAATGACCGGGCCAATTTTTACAATTCTGACCACTGTCCCTTTATGAGGTTATAACTCTGGAACGCTTCAACGGATCTTGGCGATTCTGACATTGTTTTCTCGTGACATATTGTACTTCATTTTAGTAGTAACATTTATTCGATATAACTTGCGTTTATTTGTGAAAAAAACGGAAATTTGGCGAAAATTTAGAAAGTTTCGCAATTTTCCAACTTTAAATTTTTATGCCCTTAAATCACAGAGATATCTCACGCAAAATACTTAATAAGTAACATTTCCCACATGTCTACTTTACATCAGCACAATTTTGGAACCAAAATTTTTTTTTGTTAGGGAGTTATAAGGGTTAAAAGTTGACCAGCAATTTCTCATTTTTACAACACCATTTTTTTTTAGGGACCACATCTCATTTGATGTCATTTTGAGGGGTCTATATGATAGAAAATACCCAAGTGTGAGACCATTCTAAAAACTGCACCCCTCAAGGTGCTCAAAACCACATTCAAGAAGTTTATTAACCCTTCAGGGGTTTCACAGGAATTTTTGGAATGTTTAAATAAGAATGAATATTTAACTTTTTTTCACACAAAATTTATTTCAGCTCCAATTTGTTTTATTTTACCAAGGGTAACAGGATAAAATGGATGCCAAACATTGTTGTACAATCTGTACTGAGTACGCTGATAGCCCATATGTGGGAGTAAACCACTGTTTGGGCGCATGGCAGAGCTCGGAAGGGAAGGAGCGCCATTTGACTTTTAAATGCAAAATTGACAGGAATTGAGATGGGACGCCATGTTGCGTTTGGAGAGCCACTGATGTGCCTAAACATTGAAACCCCCCACAAGTGACACCATTTTGGAAAGTAGACACCCTAAGGAACTTATCTAGATGTGTGGTGACCACTTTGACCCACCAATTGCTTCACAGAAGTTTATAATGCAGAGCCGTAAAAATAAAAAATCATATTTTTTCACAAAAATGATCTTTTCGCCCCCAATTTTTTATTTTCCCAAGAGTAAGAGAAGAAATTGGACCTCAAAAATTGTTGGCCAATTTGTCCTGAGTACGCTGATACCCCATATATGGGTGTAAACCATTGTTTGGGCGTATGGCAGAGCTCGGAAGGGAAGGAGCGCCATTTGACTTTTCAATGCAAAATTGACTGGAATTGAGATGGGACGCCATGTTGCGTTTGGAGAGCCCCTGATGTGCCTAAACATTGGAACCCCTCACAAGTGACACCATTTTGAAAAGTAGACCCCTTAAGGAACTTATCTAGATGTGTGGTGAGCACTTTGACCCAACAAGTGCTTCACAGAAGTTTATAATGCAGAGCCGTAAAAATAAAAAATCTTATTTTTTCACAAAAATGATCTTTTCGCCCCCAATTTTTTATTTTCCCAAGGGTAAGAGAAGAAATTAGACCACAAAAGTTGTTGTGCAATTTGTCCTGAGTGCGACGATACCCCATATGTGGGGGTAAACCACTTTTTGGGTGCATAGCAGAGCTCGGAAGGGAAGGAGCGCCATTTGACTTTTCAATGCAAAATTGACTGGAATTAAGTTAGGACGCCATGTTGGTTTGGAGAGCCCCTGATGTGCCTAAACATTAAAACCCCCCACAAGTGACACCATTTTGGAAACTAGACCCCATAAGGAACTTATCTAGATGTGTTTTGAGAGCTTTGAACCCCCAAATGTTTCACTACAGTTTATAACGCAGAGCCGTTAAAATAATTTTTTTTTTTTTTTTCGCAAAAATTATTTTTTAGCCCCCAGTTTTGTATTTTCACAAGGGTAACATAATAAATTGGACCCCAAAAGTTGTTGTCCAATTTGTCCTGAGTACGCTGATACCCCATATGTGGGGGGGAACCACTGTTTGGGCGCATGGCAGAGCTCGGAAGGGAAGGAGCGCCATTTGGAATGCAGACTTAGATGGATTGGTCTGCAGGAGTCACGTTGCATTTGCAGAGCCCCTGATGTACCCAAACAGTACAAACCCCCCACAAGTGACCCCATATTAGAAACTAGACCTCCCAAGGAACTTATCTAGATGTGTTGTGAGAACTTTGAACCCCTAAGTGTTTCACTACAGTTTATAACGCAGAGCCGTGAAAATAAAAATTCTTTTTTTTTTTCACAAAAATGATTTTTTAGCCCCCAGCTTTGTATTTTTACAAGGGTAACAGAATAAATTGGACCCCAAAAGTTGTTGTTCAATTTGTCTTGAGTACGCTGATACCCCGTATGTGGGGGGGAACCACTGTTTGGGCGCATGGCAGAGCTCGGAAGGGAAGGAGCGCCATTTGGAATGCAGACTTAGATGGATTGGTCTGCAGGCGTCACGTTGCATTTGCAGAGCCCCTGATGTACCCAAACAGTAGAAACCACCCACAAGTGACCCCATATTGAAACTAGACCTCCCATGGAACTTATCTAGATGTGTTGTGAAAACTTTGAACCCCCAAGTGTTTCACTACAGTTTACAACGCAGAGCCGTGAAAATAAAAAATCCTTTTTTTTCCCACAAAAATGATTTTTAGCCCCCCAAATTTTTATTTTCCCAAGGATAACAAGAGAACTTGGACCCAAAAAGTTGTTGTCCAATTTGTCTCGAGTACGATGATACCCCATATGTTGGGGTAAACCCCTGTTTGGGCGCACGGGAGAGCTCGGAAGTGAAGGAGCACTGTTTTACTTTTTCAATGCAGAATTGGCTGGAATTGAGATCGGACGCCATGTCGCGTTTGGAGAGCCCCTGATGTGTCTAAACAGTGGAAACCCCCAATTATAACTGAAACCCTAATCCAAACGCACCCCTAACCCTAATCCCAACTGTAACCCTAACCACACACCTAACCCTGACACACCCCTAATTCTAATCCCAACCCTAATCCCAACCGTAAATGTAATACAAACCCTAACCCTAACCCTAGCCCTAACCCTAGCCCTAACCCTAACCCTAATGGGAAAATGGAAATAAATACATTTTTTTTAATTTTATTATTTTTCCCTAAGGCTAGGTTCACATTGCATTAGGGAAATCCGTTTAGCACTAGCGGATTGCGCTAACGCAATGTCTTTTTAGGTGTCGTGTTTAGTGGTCGCGTTAACGTCCCCGCTCTGGAAGATCGGGGATCGGACCTCGGGCGCGCCGCGGACGCTGCAAGCAGCGTCTGAGGCGCGCCACAAAAGAACGGCACCTTGCTAGCGCGAGCCGAAAATGGCACGCTCTAGCGATGCGCTACACCCGAAAATCACATTGCTGTCAATGGTTGTGCTAACGGACCCGTTGCACGGCGTTAATTGTGACATTTTCGCCGTGCAACGCTGTCCGTTAGCGTTAACCCATTAACGCAATGTGAACCTAGCCTAACTAAGGGGGTGATGAAGGGGGGTTTGATTTACTTTTATAGCGAGTTTTTTATATCGGATTTTTATGATTGGCAGCCGTCACACACTAAAAGACGCTTTTTATAGCAAAAAAGTTTTTGTGTCTCCACATTTTGAGACCTATAATTTTTCCATATTTTGGTCCACAGAGTCATGTGAGGTCTTGTTTTTTGCGGGACGAGTTGACGTTTTTATCGGTTACATTTTCGGACATGTGACATTTTTTTATCGCTTTTTATTCCGATTTTTTGTGAGGCAGAATGACCAAAAACCAGCTATTCATGAATTTCTTTTGGGGGAGGCGTTTATACCGTTCCGCGTTTGGTAAAATTGATGAAGCAGTTTTATTCTTCGGGTCAGTACGATTACAGCGATACCTCATTTATATCATTTTTTTTATGTTTTGGCGCTTTTATACGATAAAAGCTATTTTATAGAAAAAATAATTATTTTGGCATCGCTTTATTCTCAGGACTATAACTTTTTTATTTTTTTGGTTATGATGCTATATGGCGGCTCGTTTTTTGCGGGACAAGATGACGTTTTCAGAGGTACCATGGTTATTTATATCCGTCTTTTTGATCGCGTGTTATTCCACTTTTTGTTCAGCGTTATGATAATAAAGCGTTGTTTTTTGGCTCGTTTTTTTTTTTTTTTTCTTACGGTGTTCACTGAAGGGGTTAACTAGTGGGCCAGTTTTATAGGTCGGGTCGTTACGGACGCGGCGATACTAAATATGTGTACTTTTATTGTTTTTTTTGTTTTTTTTTTATGTAAAGAAATGTATTTATGGGAATAATATTTTTTTTTTTCTGCTTTATTTAGGAATTTTTTTTTTTTTTTTTTTTTACAAGTGTGGAAATTTTTTTTTTTACTTTTTCACTTTGTCCCAGGGGGGGACATCACAGATCACCGATCTGACAGTGTGCACAGCACTCTGTTAGATCGGTGATCTGACATACAGCCGGGCAGGATTAGAGCTGCAGCTGCAGCCTGATCCTGACCCGGAAGTGCTCCCTGCAGGACCCGGATGCAGCCCGGCGGCCATTTTGGATCCGGGGACTGCAGGGAGAAGACGCTCGGTACACGGTGAGCACATCACCGTGTACCGATCGTCTCAGGGAAGCCCGCAGGGAGCCCTCTCCCTGCGCGATGCTTCCCTGCACCGCCGGCACACCGCGATCATCTTTGATCGCGGTGTGCCGGGGGTTAATGTGCCGGGAGCGGTCCGTGACCGCTCCTGGCACATAGTGCCGGATGTCAGCTGCGATAGGCAGCTGACACCCGGCCGCGATCGGCCGCGCTCCCCCCGTGAGCGCGGCCGATCGCATATGACGTACTATCCCGTCCATGGGAATTAAGTCCCAGGTCACCTGGACGGGATAGTACGTCATATGGGATTAAGGGGTTAAAAAAAAAAAAAAAAAAAAATGTAATACTCACCTCTCGTTGCTCAGGCCCCCGGCACTTGCAATACTCACCGATACTTGCTCCGGCTTCCATGTCCTCTGCACTGACACTCAGGCAGAGGGTGCGCACTACCCACGTCATCGCCCTCTGACCTGAGCGTCACTGCAGAGGACGCGGAAGACGGAGCGGCGCCCGGAACGAGGAAGGGTGAATATCGCGCAGTGCTCCCCTCCCCATTATACTCACCTGCTCCTGGCACGGTCCCTGCATCTCCAGTCGCTGACAGCTTCTTCCAGCATTAAGCGGTCACCGTTACCGCTTATTACAGTAATGAATATGCGGCTCCACCCGTATGGGAGTGGAACCGGGTCCATATTCATTACTGTAATGAGCGGTACCATGTGACTGCTCAACGCTGGAAGAAGCTGTCAGCGCCCGGAGACCGGACATGCAGGGACCTCGCCAGGAGCAGGTGAGTATGTCACAGCCGCCGCTCCTCCTCCGACCCCCCTGGGACAATGACTCTAGTAGAAGGCTTTTTTCACACTTCCGTCTTCTGCTGTGCCATCGGACGGAGTAGTACATCCGATTGCAGAATCCCCGCTTTGATGTGGGTTCCAGCGGTGAGCCCGCATCAAAGCCGGGACATGTCAGCTGTTTTGAACAGCTGACATGTGCCCGCAACAGGCGCAGGCGGAATTGCGATCTGCCTGCGCCTATTAACTAGGTAAATACCGCTGTCCAACTCTGACAGCGGCACTTAACAAGCGCTTCCGGCCATCCGGCTGGAAATACGCGCACCACTGACCTCAGTCACGTGATCGGGGGTCAGCGGGGCGTCGGCATAACAACCAGAGGTCAGAGGTCTCCTGCTGATCTCTATGGTTGTTGATGCCTTATTGCTGTGAGCGCCACCCTGTGGTCGGCGCTCATAGCAATGCTGTAATTCTGCTACATAGGGGCGATCTGAGCATCGCCTCTATTTAGCAGAGCCGATCAAGCTATGCCAGCTTGTAGCCTCCCATGGAGGTTATTGAAGCATAGCAAGTTAAAAAAAAAATATTTGAAAAATATGAAAAAAAATAAAATAAAAAGTTCAAATCACCCCCCCCCCCTTCGCCCCATTCAAAATAAAACAATAATAATAAAAAAAAGTAACATATTTAGTATTGTCGCGTTCAGAACCGCCTGATCTATCAATAAAAAAAAGAATAACCTGATCGCTAAACGGCGTAGTGAGAAAAAAAATTCCAAACGCCAGAATGATGTTTTTTTGGTCACCGTGACATTGCATTAAAATGCAATAACGGGCGATCAAAAGAACGTATCTGCACCGAAAAGATATCATTAAACACGTCAGCTCGGCACGCAAAAAATAAGCCCTCACCCGACCCCGGATCAGGAAAAGTGAAGACAATACGGGTATCGGAAAATTGCCCCATTTTAGCAAACTTTCTAATTTTTTTTCTCCACTTAGATGAAAATGAACCCAGACATGTTTGGTGTCTATGAACTCGTAATGACCTAGAGAATCATAGAGGCAGGTCAGTTATAGCATTTAGTGAACCTAGCAAAAAAAACAAACAAGTGTGGGATTGCACTTTTTTTGCAATTTCACTGCACTTAGAATTTTTTTTCCTGCTTTCTACTGCACGACATGGTAAAACCAATGGTGTTGTTCAAAAGTACAACTTGCCCTGCAAAAAATAAGCCCTCACATGGCCATATTGACGGAAAAAAAAAAAAAAAAAGTTATGGCTCTGGGAAGGAGGGGAGCGAAAAATGAAAATGCAAAATCGAAAGAAGCTCTGGTCATTAAGGATAATACCCCTAAAGATACCCATATAACTTTTCTGCCAGTTTTCATGTTTTATGCCTTTCTGCTTCATTACTTATCACAAGAGTCCAGCTCTGCTGTCACAGCCATCACTTCCTCTTCAGAATCCTCTGCTCCCTTCTGACTACATTTCCCCAATATCCCTTGTACTGGGCTGCAAGCCAGCAGTGAGCACACAGTCTATAACCACCTATCCTCATCCCCCAGCGTCACACACAGCCTCAGCACGTTCTCCTGTAATGAACACTGAAATAGAAATCATGTGCAAAGCACCAGATCCGCAGCCCTGGTACTAAAGATTATTCCCTTACTCCCCTCTTATTGGCTGATAGGTGGATGAGGAGAAAAATATGAATAGATTCCTAGTATAAGGGGAATACAGTGGGGTTATATATACACATTGCACAATGTGTATGCAGTGTGTGTACACACACACATACACCCCTTGTTGAATACATACAGATATAAGGGAGACTCTGGTCTGCAGCTACATGCATAAGAATGAGGCCCCGCCCACGAGCATGATAAGCTCCACCCACCCATCAGATTCCAGAGTCAGGAACTCGGAGATTTTGAGATGACATTACAGGTTTTCAGCCAGAGATCAGGCACCAGAAGAGCAGCTCAGGTTACAGACGGATTTAACAAAGCAAGATATTTATTGAAATGCTTATTTATCTATGGCAGGTAGTTCACATGAACGGAACATGTAAAGTAGAGGCCAACCTTTAAGCTTGTAGATACATACCTGGGTATTCTTGTAATCTACGGAGATGCCACACAAGATACACCTCTTTGGAGGCTCTTTAAAAGGATTTTCCATTTTCTGTGGCTGTAATGAATAAAAAGTGTCAAACACCAGTTATTTTTTAAATCCAATATGCAAGAAATAACTACTGAAAATTGTGTAGTAAATTAAAGCCAAATATTGCATTCAGATTCCTCTATACAAGCAAAAACATGACGTCACGCAGGAATCGATCAAACTACCGTAAGTTAAAGTTCTCCCCTTGCACTGCCCCCATACAGCAGATATTTCAGTCACACCTAAGGCAAAGACCTCGTGCCTCGATCTAGCGAATGGTGACCCGTGGGAACGGCCCGTAGGCTCAGTACACGGTCGCCTGAAATAACAGCGTCATAGGTACTACAAGCAAAATGCCAGGGTAAAAATTGCTACAAAATATGTGAATTTCCTGCCTGCTGAGCACATCATTTCTGTCTCCCAGGGCTAAGAAAGTAACCAACAATCATGCAGACAGGGGATGACAGCAACAATTCGGTCTTAGGCTCCGCTATTAGGAAACAAAAAACATGAATTAAACTACAATTCCACAGTAAAAAAGTTTTATCTTTACCATATCTTCAAGTGCTGCTCGGTTACTGTCTGGGGTTACTAGGAAAAGAAATACATCAATCAATAAATGTGGTATTAGCAATGTTCTTAAGTCCAACTGACCGAGTGCATCTATATCAGGATAGTCTTTTGTTTTTTGCATTCATTAATTTCATGGTCCATCATATCTTTTCATAGATTGGCGTTCATGTCTTTGATACACAGTTCCAAAACCTCTCCTTCCCTTCAAATAGCCATTAAAATTAAATTATAACATTATGGTTAATCGTGGCCGCCATGTGAGGAGACAAATAGATCAAATAATCATAGAATGTTAGAGTTGGAAAGGACCTCCAGTGTCATGGTGCCCAGTCTCCTGCTCAATGCAGGATTCACTAAACCATCTCAGACAGATGTCTGTCCAGTCTTTGTGTGAAGAATTCCATCAACTCTGGCGGCAGCCTGTTCCACTCATTGATCACCATCACTGTCAAAAACCTTTTGCTAATATCTAATCTGTATCTTCTCCCTTTCAGTTTATTTCATTGCTTCTTGTGTTTCCACGTGCAAATGAGAATAAGGATGATCCCTCTACAATGTGACGTCCCCTCAGATAATATTTGTAGGCGGCTAATTAGTCTCCTCTTAGCTTTCTTTTTTCCAAGCTAAACATTCACAGATCCTTTAACCGTTCCCCCCTTGTTAGGTATACAAGTGCCTCTCACAAAATTAGAATATCATCAAAAAGTTAATTTATCTCAGTTCTTCAATACAAAAAGTGAAACTCATATTACATTACACAGTGATCTATTTCAAGTGTTTATTTATGTTAATGTTGATGATTATGGCTTACAGCCAATGAAAACCTGTCAATGTCCTGCCAATGCCCCCACGTCTGAGGCTCCTTACCTGTGCTGTGCCCATCATAGCCCTATGTAGACTGTCACTGCCATGTCCCCAGTGCATGCTGGGAGCTGTCCTGCCAGTGTCCCCACGTCTGAGGCTCCTTACCTGTGCTATCCCCATCATAGCCCTATGTAGACTGTCACTGCCATGTCCCCAGTGCATGCTGGGAGCTGTCCTTCCAGTGCCCCCACGTCTGAGGCTCCTTACCTGTGCTATCCCCATCATAGCCCTATGTAGACTGTCACTGCCATGTCCTCAGTGCATGCTGGGGGCTCTCCTGTCAGTGCCCCCACGTCTGACGCTCCTTACCTGTGCTATCCCCATCATAGCCCTATGTAGACTGTCACTGCCATGTCCTCAGTGCATGCTGGGAGCTGTCCTGCCAGTGTCCCCACGTCTGACGCTCCTTACCTGTGCTGTGCCCATCATAGCCCTATGTAGACTGTCACTGCCATGTCCCCAGTGCATGCTGGGAGCTGTCCTGCCAGTGCCCCCACGTCTGAGGCTCCTTACCTGTGCTGTGCCCATCATAGCCCTATGTAGACTGTCACTGCCATGTCCTCAGTGCATGCTGGGAGCTGTCCTGTCAGTGCCCCCACGTCTGACGCTCCTTACCTGTGCTGTCCCCATCATAGCCCTATGTAGACTGTCACTGCCATGTCCTCAGTGCATGCTGGGAGCTGTCCTGCCAGTGCCCCCACGTCTGAGGCTCCTTACCTGTGCTGTGCCCATCATAGCCCTATGTAGACTGTCACTGCCATGTCCCCAGTGCATGCTGGGAGCTGTCCTGCCAGTCCCCACGTCTGACGCTCCTTACCTGTGCTGTGCCCATCATAGCCCTATGTAGACTGTCACTGCCATGTCCCCAGTGCATGCTGGGAGCTGTCCTGCCAGTGCCCCCACGTCTGAGGCTCCTTACCTGTGCTATCCCCATCATAGCCCTATGTAGACTGTCACTGCCATGTCCTCAGTGCATGCTGGGAGCTGTCCTGCCAGTGCCCTCACGTCTGAGGCTCCTTACCTGTGCTGTGCCCATCATAGCCCTATGTAGACTGTCACTGCCATGTCCCCAGTGCATGCTGGGAGCTCTCCTGCCAGTGCCCCCACGTCTGACGCTCCTTACCTGTGCTGTCCCCATCATAGCCCTATGTAGACTGTCACTGCCATGTCCCCAGTGCATGCTGGGAGCTGTCCTGCCAGTCCCCACGTCTGACGCTCCTTACCTGTGCTGTGCCCATCATAGCCCTATGTAGACTGTCACTGCCATGTCCCCAGTGCATGCTGGGAGCTGTCCTGCCAGTGCCCTCACGTCTGAGGCTCCTTACCTGTGCTGTGCCCATCATAGCCCTAAGTAGACTGTCACTGCCATGTCCCCAGTGCATGCTGGGAGCTGTCCTGCCAGTCCCCACGTCTGAGGCTCCTTACCTGTGCTATCCCCATCATAGCCCCATGTAGACTGTCACTGCCATGTCCCCAGTGCATGCTGGGAGCTGTCCTTCCAGTGCCCCCACGTCTGAGGCTCCTTACCTGTGCTATCCCCATCATAGCCCTATGTAGACTGTCACTGCCATGTCCTCAGTGCATGCTGGGGGCTCTCCTGTCAGTGCCCCCACGTCTGACGCTCCTTACCTGTGCTATCCCCATCATAGCCCTATGTAGACTGTCACTGCCATGTCCTCAGTGCATGCTGGGAGCTGTCCTGCCAGTGTCCCCACGTCTGACGCTCCTTACCTGTGCTGTGCCCATCATAGCCCTATGTAGACTGTCACTGCCATGTCCCCAGTGCATGCTGGGAGCTGTCCTGCCAGTGCCCCCACGTCTGAGGCTCCTTACCTGTGCTGTGCCCATCATAGCCCTATGTAGACTGTCACTGCCATGTCCTCAGTGCATGCTGGGAGCTGTCCTGTCAGTGCCCCCACGTCTGACGCTCCTTACCTGTGCTGTCCCCATCATAGCCCTATGTAGACTGTCACTGCCATGTCCTCAGTGCATGCTGGGAGCTGTCCTGCCAGTGCCCCCACGTCTGAGGCTCCTTACCTGTGCTGTGCCCATCATAGCCCTATGTAGACTGTCACTGCCATGTCCCCAGTGAATGCTGGGAGCTGTCCTGCCAGTCCCCACGTCTGACGCTCCTTACCTGTGCTGTGCCCATCATAGCCCTATGTAGACTGTCACTGCCATGTCCCCAGTGCATGCTGGGAGCTGTCCTGCCAGTGCCCCCACGTCTGAGGCTCCTTACCTGTGCTATCCCCATCATAGCCCTATGTAGACTGTCACTGCCATGTCCTCAGTGCATGCTGGGAGCTGTCCTGCCAGTGCCCTCACGTCTGAGGCTCCTTACCTGTGCTGTGCCCATCATAGCCCTATGTAGACTGTCACTGCCATGTCCCCAGTGCATGCTGGGAGCTCTCCTGCCAGTGCCCCCACGTCTGACGCTCCTTACCTGTGCTGTCCCCATCATAGCCCTATGTAGACTGTCACTGCCATGTCCCCAGTGCATGCTGGGAGCTGTCCTGCCAGTCCCCACGTCTGACGCTCCTTACCTGTGCTGTGCCCATCATAGCCCTATGTAGACTGTCACTGCCATGTCCCCAGTGCATGCTGGGAGCTGTCCTGCCAGTGCCCTCACGTCTGAGGCTCCTTACCTGTGCTGTGCCCATCATAGCCCTATGTAGACTGTCACTGCCATGTCCCCAGTGCATGCTGGGAGCTGTCCTGCCAGTCCCCACGTCTGAGGCTCCTTACCTGTGCTATCCCCATCATAGCCCTATGTAGACTGTCACTGCCATGTCCTCAGTGCATGCTGGGAGCTCTCCTGCCAGTGCCCCCACGTCTGAGGGTCCTTACCTGTGCTGTACCCATCATAGCCCTATGTAGACTGTCACTGCCATGTCCTCAGTGCATGCTGGGGGCTCTCCTGCCAGTGCCCCCACGTCTGACGCTCCTTACCTGTGCTGTCCCCATCATAGCCCTATGTAGACTGTCACTGCCATGTCCCCAGTGAATGCTGGGAGCTGTCCTGCCAGTCCCCACGTCTGACGCTCCTTACCTGTGCTGTGCCCATCATAGCCCTATGTAGACTGTCACTGCCATGTCCCCAGTGCATGCTGGGAGCTGTCCTGCCAGTGCCCCCACGTCTGAGGCTCCTTACCTGTGCTGTGCCCATCATAGCCCTATGTAGACTGTCACTGCCATGTCCCCAGTGCATGCTGGGAGCTGTCCTGCCAGTCCCCACGTCTGAGGCTCCTTACCTGTGCTATCCCCATCATAGCCCTATGTAGACTGTCACTGCCATGTCCTCAGTGCATGCTGGGAGCTCTCCTGCCAGTGCCCCCACGTCTGACGCTCCTTACCTGTGCTGTCCCCATCATAGCCCTATGTAGACTGTCACTGCCATGTCCCCAGTGCATGCTGGGAGCTGTCCTGCCAGTCCCCACGTCTGACGCTCCTTACCTGTGCTGTGCCCATCATAGCCCTATGTAGACTGTCACTGCCATGTCCCCAGTGCATGCTGGGAGCTGTCCTGCCAGTCCCCACGTCTGACGCTCCTTACCTGTGCTATCCCCATCATAGCCCTATGTAGACTGTCACTGCCATGTCCCCAGTGCATGCTGGGAGCTGTCCTTCCAGTGCCCCCACGTCTGAGGCTCCTTACCTGTGCTATCCCCATCATAGCCCTATGTAGACTGTCACTGCCATGTCCTCAGTGCATGCTGGGAGCTGTCCTGCCAGTGCCCCCACGTCTGAGGCTCCTTACCTGTGCTGTGCCCATCATAGCCCTATGTAGACTGTCACTGCCATGTCCCCAGTGCATGCTGGGAGCTGTCCTGCCAGTCCCCACGTCTGACGCTCCTTACCTGTGCTGTGCCCATCATAGCCCTATGTAGACTGTCACTGCCATGTCCCCAGTGCATGCTGGGAGCTGTCCTGCCAGTGCCCCCACGTCTGAGGGTCCTTACCTGTGCTATCCCCATCATAGCCCATGTAGACTGTCACTGCCATGTCCCCAGTGCATGCTGGGAGCTGTCCTGCCAGTGCCCCCACGTCTGAGGCTCCTTACCTGTGCTGTACCCATCATAGCCCTATGTAGACTGTCACTGCCATGTCCTCAGTGCATGCTGGGAGCTCTCCTGCCAGTGCCCCCACGTCTGAGGCTCCTTACCTGTGCTGTTCCCATCATAGCCCTATGTAGACTGTCACTGCCATGTCCCCAGTGCATGCTGGGAGCTGTCCTGCCAGTCCCCACGTCTGACGCTCCTTACCTGTGCTGTGCCCATCATAGCCCTATGTAGACTGTCACTGCCATGTCCCCAGTGCATGCTGGGAGCTGTCCTGCCAGTGCCCCCACGTCTGAGGCTCCTTACCTGTGCTGTGCCCATCATAGCCCTATGTAGACTGTCACTGCCATGTCCCCAGTGCATGCTGGGAGCTGTCCTGCCAGTCCCCACGTCTGAGGCTCCTTACCTGTGCTATCCCCATCATAGCCCTATGTAGACTGTCACTGCCATGTCCTCAGTGCATGCTGGGAGCTCTCCTGCCAGTGCCCCCACGTCTGAGGCTCCTTACCTGTGCTGTGCCCATCATAGCCCTATGTAGACTGTCACTGCCATGTCCCCAGTGCATGCTGGGAGCTGTCCTGCCAGTCCCCACGTCTGAGGCTCCTTACCTGTGCTATCCCCATCATAGCCCTATGTAGACTGTCACTGCCATGTCCTCAGTGCATGCTGGGAGCTGTCCTGTCAGTGCCCCCACGTCTGAGGCTCCTTACCTGTGCTGTACCCATCATAGCCCATGTAGACTGTCACTGCCATGTCCCCAGTGCATGCTGGGAGCTCTCCTGCCAGTGCCCCCACGTCTGACGCTCCTTACCTGTGCTGTCCCCATCATAGCCCTATGTAGACTGTCACTGCCATGTCCCCAGTGCATGCTGGGAGCTGTCCTGTCAGTGCCCCCACGTCTGAGGCCCCTTACCTGTGCTGTCCCCATCATAGCCCTATGTAGACTGTCACTGCCATGTCCCCAGTGCATGCTGGGAGCTGTCCTGCCAGTGCCCCATGTCTGAGGCTCCTTACCTGTGCTGTGCCCATCATAACCCTATGTAGACTGTCACTGCCATGTCCCCAGTGCATGCTGGGAGCTGTCCTGCCAGTGTCCCCACGTCTGAGGCTCCTTACCTGTGCTGTGCCCATCATAACCCTATGTAGACTGTCACTGCCATGTCCCCAGTGCATGCTGGAAGCTGTCCTGTCAGTGCCCCCACGTCTGAGGCTCCTTACCTGTGCTGTGCCCATCATAGCCCTATGTAGACTGTCACTGCCACGTCCCCAGTGCATGCTGGGAGCTGTCCTGCCAGTCTCCACGTCTGAGGCTCCTTACCTGTGCTGTGCCCATCATAGCCCTATGTAGACTGTCACTGCCATGTCCCCAGTGCATGCTGGGAGCTCTCCTGTCAGTGCCCCCACGTCTGAGGCTCCTTACCTGTGCTATCCCCATCATAGCCCTATGTAGACTGTCACTGCCATGTCCCCAGTGCTTGCTGGGAGCTGTCCTGCCAGTGCCCCCACGTCTGAGGCTCCTTACCTGTGCTATCCCCATCATAGCCCTATGTAGACTGTCACTGCCATGTCCCCGGTGCATGCTGGGAGCTCTCCTGCCAGTCTCCACGTCTGACGCTCCTTACCTGTGCTATCCCCATCATAGCCCTATGTAGACTGTCACTGCCATGTCCCCAGTGCATGCTGGGAGCTGTCCTGCCAGTGCCCCCACGTCTGAGGGTCCTTACCTATGCTATCCCCATCATAGCCCTATGTAGACTGTCACTGCCATGTCCCCAGTGCATGCTGGGAGCTGTCCTGCCAGTCTCCACGTCTGACGCTCCTTACCTGTGCTATCCCCATCATAGCCCTATGTAGACTGTCACTGCCATGTCCCCAGTGCATGCTGGGAGCTGTCCTGCCAGTGCCCCCACGTCTGAGGGTCCTTACCTATGCTATCCCCATCATAGCCCTATGTAGACTGTCACTGCCATGTCCCCAGTGCATGCTGGGAGCTGTCCTGTCAGTGCCCCCACGTCTGAGGCTCCTTACCTGTGCTGTGCCCATCATAGCCCCATGTAGACTGTCACTGCCATGTCCCCAGTGCATGCTGGGAGCTGTCCTGTCAGTGCCCCCACGTCTGAGGCTCCTTACCTGTGCTGTGCCCATCATAGCCCTATGTAGACTGTCACTGCCATGTCCCCAGTGCATGCTGGGAGCTGTCCTGCCAGTCCCCACGTCTGAGGCTCCTTACCTGTGCTGTGCCCATCATAGCCCTATGTAGACTGTCACTGCCATGTCCCCAGTGCATGCTGGGAGCTGTCCTGCCAGTGCCCCCACGTCTGAGGCTCCTTACCTGTGCTATCCCCATCATAGCCCTATGTAGACTGTCACTGCCATGTCCCCAGTGCATGCTGGGAGCTGTCCTGCCAGTGCCCCAACGTCTGAGGCTCCTTACCTGTGCTATCCCCATCATAGCCCTATGTAGACTGTCACTGCCATGTCCCCAGTGCATGCTGGGAGCAGTCCTGCCAGTGCCCCCACGTCTGAGGCTCCTTACCTGTGCTATCCCCACCATAGCCCTATGTAGACTGTCACTGCCATGTCCCCAGTGCATGCTGGGAGCTGTCCTGTCAGTGCCCCCACGTCTGAGGGTCCTTACCTGTGCTGTACCCATCATAGCCCTATGTAGACTGTCACTGCCATGTCCCCAGTGCATGCTGGGAGCTGTCCATCCAGTGCCCCCACGTCTGAGGCTCCTTACCTGTGCTGTGCCCATCATAGCCCTATGTAGACTGTCACTGCCATGTTCCCAGTGCATGCTGGGAGCTGTCCTGCCAATGTCCCCACGTCTGAGGCTCCTTACCTGTGCTGTGCCCATCATAGCCCTATGTAGACTGTCACTGCCATGTCCCCAGTGCATGCTGGGAGCTGTCCTGCCAGTGCCCCCACGTCTGAGGCTCCTTACCTGTGCTATCCCCACCATAGCCCTATGTAGACTGTCACTGCCATGTCCCCAGTGCATGCTGGGAGCTGTCCTGCCAGTGCCCCCACGTCTGAGGGTCCTTACCTGTGCTGTGCCCATCATAGCCCTATGTAGACTGTCACTGCCATGTCCCCAGTGCATGCTGGGAGCTGTCCTGTCAGTGCCCCCATGTCTGAGGCTCCTTACCTGTGCTATCCCCATCATAGCCCTATGTAGACTGTCACTGCCATGTCCCCAGTGCATGCTGGGAGCTGTCCTGCCAGTGTCCCCACGTCTGAGGCTCCTTACCTGTGCTGTGCCCATCATAGCCCTATGTAGAGTGTCACTGCCATGTCCCCAGTGCATGCTGGGAGCTGTCCTGCCAGTGTCCCCACGTCTGAGGCTCCTTACCTGTGCTGTGCCCATCATAGCCCTATGTAGACTGTCACTGCCATGTCCCCAGTGCATGCTGGGAGCTGTCCTGCCAGTGTCCCCACGTCTGAGGCTCCTTACCTGTGCTATCCCCATCATAGCCCTATGTAGACTGTCACTGCCATGTCCCCAGTGAATGCTGGGAGCTGTCCTGCCAGTGCCCCCACGTCTGAGGCTCCTTACCTGTGCTGTGCCCATCATAGCCCTATGTAGACTGTCACTGCCATGTCCCCAGTGCATGCTGGGAGCTCTCCTGCCAGTGTCCCCACGTCTGAGGCTCCTTACCTGTGCTGTGCCCATCATAGCCCTATGTAGACTGTCACTGCCATGTCCCCAGTACATGCTGGGAGCTGTCCTGTCAGTGCCCCCACGTCTGAGGCTCCTTACCTGTGCTGTGCCCATCATAGCCCCATGTAGACTGTCACTGCCATGTCCCCAGTGCATGCTGGGAGCTGTCCTGCCAGTGCCCCCACGTCTGAGGCTCCTTACCTGTGCTGTGCCCATCATAGCCCCATGTAGACTGTCACTGCCATGTCCCCAGTGCATGCTGGGAGCTGTCCTGCCAGTGCCCCCACGTCTGAGGCTCCTTACCTGTGCTGTGCCCATCATAGCCCTATGTAGACTGTCACTGCCATGTCCCCAGTGCATGCTGGGAGCTGTCCTGCCAGTGTCCCCACGTCTGAGGCTCCTTACCTGTGCTGTGCCCATCATAGCCCTATGTAGACTGTCACTGCCATGTCCCCAGTGCATGCTGGGAGCTGTCCTGCCAGTGTCCCCACGTCTGAGGCTCCTTACCTGTGCTATCCCCATCATAGCCCTATGTAGACTGTCACTGCCATGTCCCCAGTGCATGCTGGGAGCTGTCCTGTCAGTGCCCCCACGTCTGAGGCTCAACTGTGCTGTGCCCATCATAGCCCTATGTAGACTGTCACTGCCATGTCCCCAGTGCATGCTGGGAGCTGTCCTGCCAGTGCCCCCAAGTCTGAGGCTCCTTACCTGTGCTGTGCCCATCATAGCCCTATGTAGAGTGTCACTGCCATGTCCCCAGTGCATGCTGGGAGCTGTCCTGTCAGTGCCCCCACGTCTGAGGCTCCTTACCTGTGCTGTGCCCATCATAGCCCCATGTAGACTGTCACTGCCATGTCCCCAGTGCATGCTGGGAGCTGTCCTGTCAGTGCCCCCACGTCTGAGGCTCCTTACCTGTGCTGTGCCCATCATAGCCCTATGTAGACTGTCACTGCCATGTCCCCAGTGCATGCTGGGAGCTGTCCTGCCAGTGCCCCCACGTCTGAGGCTCCTTACCTGTGCTGTGCCCATCATAGCCCTATGTAGACTGTCACTGCCACGTCCCCAGTGCATGCTGGGAGCTGTCCTGCCAGTGCCCCCACGTCTGAGGCTCCTTACCTGTGCTGTGCCCATCATAGCCCTATGTAGACTGTCACTGCCATGTCCCCAGTGCATGCTGGGAGCTGTCCTGTCAGTGCCCCCACGTCTGAGGCTCCTTACCTGTGCTGTGCCCATCATAGCCCTATGTAGACTGTCACTGCCATGTCCCCAGTGCATGCTGGGAGCTGTCCTGCCAATGTCCCCACGTCTGAGGCTCCTTACCTGTGCTATCCCCATCATAGTCCTATGTAGAGTGTCACTGCCATGTCCCCAGTGCATGCTGGGAGCTGTCCTGCCAGTGTCCCCACGTCTGAGGCTCCTTACCTGTGCTGTGCCCATCATAGTCCTATGTAGACTGTCACTGCCATGTCCCCAGTGCATGCTGGGAGCTGTCCTGTCAGTGCCCCCACGTCTGAGGCTCCTTACCTGTGCTGTGCCCATCATAGCCCTATGTAGACTGTCACTGCCATGTCCCCAGTGCATGCTGGGAGCTCTCCTGTCAGTGCCCCCACGTCTGAGGCTCCTTACCTGTGCTGTGCCCATCATAGCCCTATGTAGACTGTCACTGCCATGTCCCCAGTGCATGCTGGGAGCTGTCCTGCCAGTGCCCCCACGTCTGAGGCTCCTTACCTGTGCTGTGCCCATCATAGCCCTATGTAGAGTGTCACTGCCATGTCCCCAGTGCATGCTGGGAGCTGTCCTGTCAGTGCCCCCACGTCTTAAGGTCCTTACCTGTGCTGTGCCCATCATAGCCCTATGTAGACTGTCACTGCCATGTCCCCAGTGCATGCTGGTAGCTGTCCTGCCAATGTCCCCACGTCTGAGGCTCCTTACCTGTGCTATCCCCATCATAGCCCTATGTAGACTTTCACTGCCATGTCCCCAGTGCATGCTGGGAGCTGTCCTGCCAGTGTCCCCACGTCTGAGGGTCCTTACCTGTGCTGTGCCCATCATAGTCCTATGTAGACTGTCACTGCCATGTCCCCAGTGCATGCTGGGAGCTCTCCTGTCAGTGCCCCCACGTCTGAGGCTCCTTACCTGTGCTGTGCCCATCATAGCCCTATGTAGACTGTCACTGCCATGTCCCCAGTGCATGCTGGGAGCTGTCCTGCCAGTGCCCCCACGTCTGAGGCTCCTTACCTGTGCTGTGCCCATCATAGCCCTATGTAGAGTGTCACTGCCATGTCCCCAGTGCATGCTGGGAGCTGTCCTGTCAGTGCCCCCACGTCTTAAGGTCCTTACCTGTGCTGTGCCCATCATAGCCCTATGTAGACTGTCACTGCCATGTCCCCAGTGCATGCTGGGAGCTGTCCTGCCAGTGCCCCCACGTCTGAGGTTCCTTACCTGTGCTATCCCCATCATAGCCCTATGTAGACTGTCACTGCCATGTCCCCAGTGCATGCTGGGAGCTGTCCTGCCAATGTCCCCACGTCTGAGGCTCCTTACCTGTGCTGTGCCCATCATAGCCCTATGTAGACTGTCACTGCCATGTCCCCAGTGCATGCTGGGAGCTGTCCTGCCAGTGTCCCCACGTCTGAGGCTCCTTACCTGTGCTGTGCCCATCATAGCCCTATGTAGACTGTCACTGCCATGTCCCCAGTGCATGCTGGGAGCTGTCCTGTCAGTGCCCCCACGTCTGAGGCTCCTTACCTGTGCTGTGCCCATCATAGCCCCATGTAGACTGTCACTGCCATGTCCCCAGTGCATGCTGGGAGCTCTCCTTCCAGTGCCCCCACGTCTGAGGGTCCTTACCTCTACTATCCCCATCATAGCCCTATGTAGACTGTCACTGCCATGTCCCCAGTGCATGCTGGGAGCTCTCCTGCCAGTGCCCGCACGTCTGAGGCTCCTTACCTGTGCTGTGCCCATCATAGCCCTATGTAGACTGTCACTGCCATGTCCCCAGTGCATGCTGGGAGCTGTCCTGCCAGTGCCCCCACGTCTGAGGGTCCTTACCTGTGCTATCCCCATCATAGTCCTATGTAGAGTGTCACTGCCACGTCCCCAGTGCATGCAGGGAGCTGTCCTGCCAGTCCCCACGTCTGAGGCTCCTTACCTGTGCTATCCCCATCATTGCCCTATGTAGACTGTCACTGCCATGTCCCCAGTGCATGCTGGGAGCTGTCCTGTCAGTGCCCCCACGTCTGAGGCTCCTTACCTGTGCTGTGCCCATCATAGCCCTATGTAGACTGTCACTGCCATGTCCCCAGTGCATGCTGGGAGCTGTCCTGCCAGTGCCCCCAAGTCTGAGGCTCCTTACCTGTGCTGTGCCCATCATAGCCCTATGTAGAGTGTCACTGCCATGTCCCCAGTGCATGCTGGGAGCTGTCCTGTCAGTGCCCCCACGTCTGAGGCTCCTTACCTGTGCTGTGCCCATCATAGCCCTATGTAGACTGTCACTGCCATGTCCCCAGTGCTTGCTGGGAGCTGTCCTGCCAATGTCCCCACGTCTGAGGCTCCTTACCTGTGCTATCCCCATCATAGTCCTATGTAGACTGTCACTGCCATGTCCCCAGTGCATGCTGGGAGCTCTCCTGTCAGTGCCCCCACGTCTGAGGCTCCTTACCTGTGCTGTGCCCATCATAGCCCTATGTAGACTGTCACTGCCATGTCCCCAGTGCATGCTGGGAGCTGTCCTGTCAGTGCCCCCCACGTCTGAGGCTCCTTACCTGTGCTGTGCCCATCATAGCCCTATGTAGACTGTCACTGCCATGTCCCCAGTGCATGCTGGGAGCTGTCCTGCCAGTGCCGCCACGTCTGAGGCTCCTTACCTGTACTATCCCCATCATAGCCCCATGTAGACTGTCACTGCCATGTCCCCAGTGCATGCTGGGAGCTGTCCTGTCAGTGCCCCCACGTCTGAGGCTCCTTACCTGTGCTGTGCCCATCATAGCCCCATGTAGACTGTCACTGCCATGTCCCCAGTGCATGCTGGGAGCTGTCCTGCCAGTGTCCCCACGTCTGAGGCTCCTTACCTGTACTATCCCCATCATAGCCCTATGTAGACTGTCACTGCCACGTCCCCAGTGCATGCTGGGAGCTCTCCTTCCAGTGCCCCCACGTCTGAGGCTCCTTACCTGTGCTGTGCCCATCATAGCCCCATGTAGACTGTCACTGCCATGTCCCCAGTGCATGCTGGGAGCTGTCCTGCCAGTGCCCCCACGTCTGAGGCTCCTTACCTGTGCTGTGCCCATCATAGCCCCATGTAGACTGTCACTGCCATGTCCCCAGTGCATGCTGGGAGCTGTCCTGCCAGTGCCCCCACGTCTGAGGCTCCTTACCTGTGCTGTGCCCATCATAGCCCCATGTAGACTGTCACTGCCATGTCCCCAGTGCATGCTGGGAGCTGTCCTGCCAGTGCCCCCACGTCTGAGGCTCCTTACCTGTGCTGTGCCCATCATAGCCCCATGTAGACTGTCACTGCCATGTCCCCAGTGCATGCTGGGAGCTCTCCTGCCAGTGTCCCCACGTCTGAGGCTCCTTACCTGTGCTATCCCCATCATAGCCCTATGTAGACTGTCACTGCCATGTCCCCAGTGCATGCTGGGAGCTGTCCTGCCAGTGCCCCCACGTCTGAGGCTCTTTACCTGTGCTGTGCCCATCATAGCCCTATGTAGACTGTCACTGCCATGTCCCCAGTGCATGCTGGGAGCTCTCCTTCCAGTGCCCGCACGTCTGAGGCTCCTTACCTGTGCTATCCCCATCATAGTCCTATGTAGACTGTCACTGCCATGTCCCCAGTGCATGCTGGGAGCTCTCCTTCCAGTGCCCGCACGTCTGAGGCTCCTTACCTGTGCTGTGCCCATCATAGCCCTATGTAGACTGTCACTGCCATGTCCCCAGTGCATGCTGGGAGCTGTACTGTCAGTGCCCCCACGTCTGAGGCTCCTTACCTGTGCTGTGCCCATCATAGCCCCATGTAGACTGTCACTGCCATGTCCCCAGTGCATGCTGGGAGCTGTCCTGCCAGTGCCCCCACGTCTGAGGCTCCTTACCTGTGCTGTGCCCATCATAGCCCTATGTAGACTGTCACTGCCATGTCCCCAGTGCATGCTGGGAGCTGTCCTGCCAGTGCCCCCACGTCTGAGGCTCCTTACCTGTGCTGTGCCCATCATAGCCCTATGTAGACTGTCACTGCCATGTCCCCAGTGCATGCTGGGAGCTGTCCTGCCAGTGCCCCCACGTCTGAGGCTCCTTACCTGTGCTGTGCCCATCATAGCCCCATGTAGACTGTCACTGCCATGTCCCCAGTGCATGCTGGGAGCTGTCCTGCCAGTGCCCCCACGTCTGAGGCTCCTTACCTGTGCTGTGCCCATCATAGCCCCATGTAGACTGTCACTGCCATGTCCCCAGTGCATGCTGGGAGCTGTCCTGCCAGTGCCCCCACGTCTGAGGCTCCTTACCTGTGCTGTGCCCATCATAGCCCTATGTAGACTGTCACTGCCATGTCCCCAGTGCATGCTGGGAGCTCTCCTGCCAGTGTCCCCACGTCTGAGGCTCCTTACCTGTACTATCCCCATCATAGCCCTATGTAGAGTGTCACTGCCATGTCCCCAGTGCATGCTGGGAGCTGTCCTGCCAGTGTCCCCACGTCTGAGGCTCCTTACCTGTGCTGTGCCCATCATAGCCCCATGTAGACTGTCACTGCCATGTCCCCAGTGCATGCTGGGAGCTGTCCTGCCAGTGCCCCCACGTCTGAGGCTCCTTACCTGTGCTGTGCCCATCATAGCCCCATGTAGACTGTCACTGCCATGTCCCCAGTGCATGCTGGGAGCTGTCCTGCCAGTGTCCCCACGTCTGAGGCTCCTTACCTGTGCTATCCCCATCATAGCCCTATGTAGACTGTCACTGCCATGTCCCCAGTGCATGCTGGGAGCTCTCCTGCCAGTGTCCCCACGTCTGAGGCTCCTTACCTGTGCTGTGCCCATCATAGCCCTATGTAGAGTGTCACTGCCATGTCCCCAGTGCATGCTGGGAGCTCTCCTGCCAGTGTCCCCACGTCTGAGGCTCCTTACCTGTGCTGTGCCCATCATAGCCCTATGTAGACTGTCACTGCCATGTCCCCAGTGCATGCTGGGAGCTGTCCTGCCAGTGCCCCCACGTCTGAGGGTCCTTACCTATGCTATCCCCATCATAGCCCTATGTAGACTGTCACTGCCATGTCCCCAGTGCATGCTGGGAGCTGTCCTGCCAGTGCCCCCACGTCTGAGGCTCCTTACCTGTGCTGTGCCCTTCATAGCCCCATGTAGACTGTCACTGCCATGTCCCCAGTGCATGCTGGGAGCTCTCCTGCCAGTGCCCCCACGTCTGAGGCTCCTTACCTGTGCTGTGCCCATCATAGCCCTATGTAGACTGTCACTGCCATGTCCCCAGTGCATGCTGGGAGCTGTCCTGCCAGTGCCCCCAAGTCTGAGGGTCCTTACCTGTGCTATCCCCATCATAGCCCTATGTAGACTGTCACTGCCATGTCCCCAGTGCATGCTGGGAGCTGTCCTGCCAGTGCCCCCACGTCTGAGGCTCCTTACCTGTGCTGTGCCCATCATAGCCCTATGTAGAGTGTCACTGCCATGTCCCCAGTGCATGCTGGGAGCTGTCCTGTCAGTGCCCCCACGTCTGAGGCTCCTTACCTGTGCTATCCCCATCATAGCCCTATGTAGACTGTCACTGCCATGTCCCCAGTGCATGCTGGGAGCTCTCCTGCCAGTGTCCCCACGTCTGAGGCTCCTTACCTGTGCTGTACCCATCATAGCCCTATGTAGAGTGTCACTGCCACGTCCCCAGTGCATGCTGGGAGCTCTCCTTCCAGTGCCCCCACGTCTGAGGCTCCTTACCTGTGCTGTACCCATCATAGCCCTATGTAGACTGTCACTGCCATGTCCCCAGTACATGCTGGGAGCTGTCCTGCCAGTGCCCCCACGTCTGAGGCTCTTTACCTGTGCTGTCCCCATCATAGCCCCATGTAGACTGTCACTGCCATGTCCCCAGTGCATGCTGGGAGCTCTCCTGCCAGTGCCCCCACGTCTGAGGCTCTTTACCTGTGCTGTCCCCATCATAGCCCCATGTAGACTGTCACTGCCATGTCCCCAGTACATGCTGGGAGCTGTCCTGCCAGTGCCCCACGTCTGAGGCTCTTTACCTGTGCTGTCCCCATCATAGCCCCATGTAGACTGTCACTGCCATGTCCCCAGTGCATGCTGGGAGCTGTCCTGCCAGTGCCCCCACGTCTGAGGCTCCTTACCTGTGCTGTGCCCATCATAGCCCTATGTAGACTGTCACTGCCATGTCCCCAGTGCATGCTGGGAGCTGTCCTGCCAGTGCCCCCACGTCTGAGGCTCCTTACCTGTGCTGTGCCCATCATAGCCCCATGTAGACTGTCACTGCCATGTCCCCAGTGCATGCTGGGAGCTCTCCTGCCAGTGCCCGCACGTCTGAGGCTCCTTACCTGTGCTGTGCCCATCATAGCCCTATGTAGACTGTCACTGCCATGTCCCCAGTGGATGCTGGGAGCTGTCCTGTCAGTGCCCCCACGTCTGAGGCTCCTTACCTGTGCTGTGCCCATCATAGCCCTATGTAGACTGTCACTGCCATGTCCCCAGTGCATGCTGGGAGCTGTCCTGCCAGTGTCCCCACGTCTGAGGGTCCTTACCTGTGCTGTGCCCATCATAGTCCTATGTAGACTGTCACTGCCATGTCCCCAGTGCATGCTGGGAGCTGTCCTGCCAGTGCCCGCACGTCTGAGGCTCCTTACCTGTGCTGTGCCCATCATAACCCTATGTAGACTGTCACTGCCATGTCCCCAGTGCATGCTGGGAGCTGTCCTGTCAGTGCCCCCACGTCTGAGGCTCCTTACCTGTGCTGTGCCCATCATAGTCCTATGTAGACTGTCACTGCCATGTCCCCAGTACATGCTGGGAGCTGTCCTGTCAGTGCCCCCACGTCTGAGGGTCCTTACCTGTGCTGTGCCCATCATAGCCCTATGTAGACTGTCACTGCCATGTCCCCAGTGCATGCTGGGAGCTGTCCTGCCAGTGCCCCACGTCTGAGGCTCCTTACCTGTGCTATCCCCATCATAACCCTATGTAGACTGTCACTGCCATGTCCCCAGTGCATGCTGGGAGCTGTCCTGTCAGTGTCCCCACGTCTGAGGGTCCTTACCTGTGCTGTGCCCATCATAGCCCTATGTAGACTGTCACTGCCACGTCCCCAGTGCATGCTGGGAGCTGTCCTGCCAGTGTCCCCACGTCTGAGGGTCCTTACCTGTGCTGTGCCCATCATAGTCCTATGTAGACTGTCACTGCCATGTCCCCAGTGCATGCTGGGAGCTGTCCTGCCAGTGCCCGCACGTCTGAGGCTCCTTACCTGTGCTGTGCCCATCATAGCCCTATGTAGAGTGTCACTGCCATGTCCCCAGTGCATGCTGGGAGCTGTCCTGCCAGTGTCCCCACGTCTGAGGGTCCTTACCTGTGCTGTGCCCATCATAGTCCTATGTAGACTATCACTGCCATGTCCCCAGTGCATGCTGGGAGCTGTCCTGCCAGTGCCCCCACGTCTGAGGCTCCTTACCTGTACTATCCCCATCATAGCCCTATGTAGACTGTCACTGCCATGTCCCCAGTGCATGCTGGGAGCTGTCCTGCCAGTGCCCGCACGTCTGAGGCTCCTTACCTGTGCTGTGCCCATCATAGCCCTATGTAGAGTGTCACTGCCATGTCCCCAGTGCATGCTGGGAGCTGTCCTGCCAGTGTCCCCACGTCTGAGGCTCCTTACCTGTGCTGTGCCCATCATAGCCCTATGTAGACTGTCACTGCCATGTCCCCAGTGCATGCTGGGAGCTGTCCTGCCAGTGTCCCCACGTCTGAGGCTCCTTACCTGTGCTGTGCCCATCATAGTCCTATGTAGACTGTCACTGCCATGTCCCCAGTGCATGCTGGGAGCTGTCCTGCCAGTGCCCCCACGTCTGAGGCTCCTTACCTGTGCTGTGCCCATCATAGCCCTATGTAGGCTGTCACTGCCATGTCCCCAGTGCATGCTGGGAGCTGTCCTGCCAGTGCCCCCACGTCTGAGGCTCCTTACCTGTGCTGTGCCCATCATAGCCCTATGTAGACTGTCACTGCCATGTCCCCAGTGCATGCTGGGAGCTGTCCTGCCAGTGCCCCCACGTCTGAGGCTCCTTACCTGTGCTATCCCCATCATAGCCCTATGTAGACTGTCACTGCCATGTCCCCAGTGCATGCTGGGAGCTGTCCTGCCAGTGCCCCACGTCTGAGGCTCCTTACCTGTGCTATCCCCATCATAGCCCTATGTAGACTGTCACTGCCACATCCCCAGTGCATGCTGGGAGCTGTCCTGCCAGTGCCCCACGTCTGAGGCTCCTTACCTGTGCTGTGCCCATCATAGCCCTATGTAGACTGTCACTGCCATGTCCCCAGTGCATGCTGGGAGCTGTCCTGCCAGTGTCCCCACGTCTGAGGGTCCTTACCTGTGCTGTGCCCATCATAGCCCTATGTAGACTGTCACTGCCACGTCCCCAGTGCATGCTGGGAGCTGTCCTGCCAGTGTCCCCACGTCTGAGGGTCCTTACCTGTGCTGTGCCCATCATAGCCCTATGTAGACTGTCACTGCCATGTCCCCAGTGCATGCTGGGAGCTGTCCTGCCAGTGTCCCCACGTCTGAGGCTCCTTACCTGTGCTGTGCCCATCATAGTCCTATGTAGACTGTCACTGCCATGTCCCCAGTGCATGCTGGGAGCTGTCCTGCCAGTGCCCGCACGTCTGAGGCTCCTTACCTGTGCTGTGCCCATCATAGCCCTATGTAGAGTGTCACTGCCATGTCCCCAGTGCATGCTGGGAGCTGTCCTGCCAGTGTCCCCACGTCTGAGGCTCCTTACCTGTGCTATCCCCATCATAGTCCTATGTAGACTGTCACTGCCATGTCCCCAGTGCATGCTGGGAGCTGTCCTGCCAGTGCCCCCACGTCTGAGGCTCCTTACCTGTACTATCCCCATCATAGCCCTATGTAGACTGTCACTGCCATGTCCCCAGTGCATGCTGGGAGCTGTCCTGCCAGTGCCCGCACGTCTGAGGCTCCTTACCTGTGCTGTGCCCATCATAGCCCTATGTAGAGTGTCACTGCCATGTCCCCAGTGCATGCTGGGAGCTGTCCTGCCAGTGTCCCCACGTCTGAGGCTCCTTACCTGTGCTGTGCCCATCATAGCCCTATGTAGACTGTCACTGCCATGTCCCCAGTGCATGCTGGGAGCTGTCCTGCCAGTGTCCCCACGTCTGAGGCTCCTTACCTGTGCTGTGCCCATCATAGCCCTATGTAGAGTGTCACTGCCATGTCCCCAGTGCATGCTGGGAGCTGTCCTGCCAGTGTCCCCACGTCTGAGGGTCCTTACCTGTGCTGTGCCCATCATAGTCCTATGTAGACTGTCACTGCCATGTCCCCAGTGCATGCTGGGAGCTGTCCTGCCAGTGCCCCCACGTCTGAGGCTCCTTACCTGTACTATCCCCATCATAGCCCTATGTAGACTGTCACTGCCATGTCCCCAGTGCATGCTGGGAGCTGTCCTGCCAGTGCCCGCACGTCTGAGGCTCCTTACCTGTGCTGTGCCCATCATAGCCCTATGTAGAGTGTCACTGCCATGTCCCCAGTGCATGCTGGGAGCTGTCCTGCCAGTGTCCCCACGTCTGAGGCTCCTTACCTGTGCTGTGCCCATCATAGCCCTATGTAGACTGTCACTGCCATGTCCCCAGTGCATGCTGGGAGCTGTCCTGCCAGTGTCCCCACGTCTGAGGCTCCTTACCTGTGCGATCCCCATCATAGCCCTATGTAGACTGTCACTGCCATGTCCCCAGTGCATGCTGGGAGCTGTCCTGCCAGTGTCCCCACGTCTGAGGCTCCTTACCTGTGCTGTGCCCATCATAGTCCTATGTAGACTGTCACTGCCATGTCCCCAGTGCATGCTGGGAGCTGTCCTGCCAGTGCCCCCACGTCTGAGGCTCCTTACCTGTGCTGTGCCCATCATAGTCCTATGTAGACTGTCACTGCCATGTCCCCAGTGCATGCTGGGAGTTGTCCTGCCAGTGTCCCCACGTCTGAGGCTCCTTACCTGTGCTGTGCCCATCATAGTCCTATGTAGACTGTCACTGCCATGTCCCCAGTGCATGCTGGGAGCTGTCCTGCCAGTGCCCCCACGTCTGAGGCTCCTTACCTGTGCTGTGCCCATCATAGTCCTATGTAGACTGTCACTGCCATGTCCCCAGTGCATGCTGGGAGCTGTCCTGCCAGTGCCCCCACGTCTGAGGCTCCTTACCTGTGCTGTGCCCATCATAGCCCTATGTAGACTGTCACTGCCATGTCCCCAGTGCATGCTGGGAGCTGTCCTGCCAGTGCCCCCACGTCTGAGGCTCCTTACCTGTGCTGTGCCCATCATAGCCCTATGTAGACTGTCACTGCCATGTCCCCAGTGCATGCTGGGAGCAGTCCTGTCAGTGCCCCCACGTCTGAGGCTCCTTACCTGTGCTGTCCCCATCATAGCCCTATGTAGACTGTCACTGCCATGTCCCCAGTGCATGCTGGGAGCTGTCCTGCCAGTGCCCCCACGTCTGAGGCTCCTTACCTGTGCTGTGCCCATCATAGCCCTATGTAGACTGTCACTGCCATGTCCCCAGTGCATGCTGGGAGCTGTCCTGCCAGTGCCCCCACGTCTGAGGCTCCTTACCTGTGCTGTGCCCATCATAGCCCTATGTAGACTGTCACTGCCATGTCCCCAGTGCATGCTGGGAGCTGTCCTGCCAGTGCCCCCACGTCTGAGGCTCCTTACCTGTGCTGTGCCCATCATAGCCCTATGTAGACTGTCACTGCCATGTCCCCAGTGCATGCTGGGAGCTGTCCTGCCAGTGCCCCCACGTCTGACGCTCCTTACCTGTGCTGTCCCCATCATAGCCCTATGTAGACTGTCACTGCCATGTCCCCAGTGAATGCTGGGAGCTGTCCTGTCAGTGCCCCCACGTCTGAGGCTCCTTACCTGTGCTATCCCCATCATAGCCCCATGTAGACTGTCACTGCCATGTCCCCAGTGCATGCTGGGAGCTGTCCTGTCAGTGCCCCCACGTCTGAGCGTCCTTACCTGTGCTGTGCCCATCATAGCCCTATGTAGACTGTCACTGCCACGTCCCCAGTGCATGCTGGGAGCTGTCCTGCCAGTGCCCCCACGTCTGAGGCTCCTTACCTGTGCTGTGCCCATCATAGCCCTATGTAGACTGTCACTGCCACGTCCCCAGTGCATGCTGGGAGCTGTCCTGCCAGTGCCCCCACGTCTGAGGCTCCTTACCTGTGCTGTGCCCATCATAGCCCTATGTAGACTGTCACTGCCACGTCCCCAGTGCATGCTGGGAGCTGTCCTGCCAGTGCCCCCACGTCTGAGGCTCCTTACCTGTGCTATCCCCATCATAGCCCTATGTAGACTGTCACTGCCATGTCCCCAGTGCATGCTGGGAGCTGTCCTGCCAGTGCCCCCACGTCTGAGGCTCCTTACCTGTGCTATCCCCATCATAGCCCTATGTAGACTGTCACTGCCATGTCCCCAGTGCATGCTGGGAGCTGTCCTGCCAGTGCCCCCACGTCTGAGGCTCCTTACCTGTGCTGTGCCCATCATAGCCCTATGTAGACTGTCACTGCCATGTCCCCAGTGCATGCTGGGAGCTGTCCTGTCAGTGCCCCCACGTCTGAGGCTCCTTACCTGTGCTGTGCCCATCATAGCCCTATGTAGACTGTCACTGCCATGTCCCCAGTGCATGCTGGGAGCTGTCCTGCCAGTGCCCCCACGTCTGAGGCTCCTTACCTGTGCTATCCCCATCATAGCCCTATGTAGACTGTCACTGCCATGTCCCCAGTGCATGCTGGGAGCTGTCCTGCCAGTGCCCCCACGTCTGAGGCTCCTTACCTGTGCTATCCCCATCATAGCCCTATGTAGACTGTCACTGCCATGTCCCCAGTGCATGCTGGGAGCTGTCCTGCCAGTGCCCCCACGTCTGAGGCTCCTTACCTGTGCTGTGCCCATCATAGCCCTATGTAGACTGTCACTGCCATGTCCCCAGTGCATGCTGGGAGCTGTCCTGTCAGTGCCCCCACGTCTGAGGCTCCTTACCTGTGCTGTGCCCATCATAGCCCTATGTAGACTGTCACTGCCATGTCCCCAGTGCATGCTGGGAGCTGTCCTGTCAGTGCCCCCACGTCTGAGGCTCCTTACCTGTGCTATCCCCATCATAGCCCCATGTAGACTGTCACTGCCATGTCCCCAGTGCATGCTGGGAGCTGTCCTGTCAGTGCCCCCACGTCTGAGCGTCCTTACCTGTGCTGTGCCCATCATAGCCCTATGTAGACTGTCACTGCCATGTCCCCAGTGCATGCTGGGAGCTGTCCTGCCAGTGCCCCCACGTCTGAGGCTCCTTACCTGTGCTGTGCCCATCATAGCCCTATGTAGACTGTCACTGCCACGTCCCCAGTGCATGCTGGGAGCTGTCCTGCCAGTGCCCCCACGTCTGAGGGTCCTTACCTGTGCTGTGCCCATCATAGCCCTATGTAGACTGTCACTGCCACGTCCCCAGTGCATGCTGGGAGCTGTCCTGCCAGTGCCCCCACGTCTGAGGCTCCTTACCTGTGCTATCCCCATCATAGCCCCATGTAGACTGTCACTGCCATGTCCCCAGTGCATGCTGGGAGCTGTCCTGCCAGTGCCCCCACGTCTGAGGCTCCTTACCTGTGCTGTGCCCATCATAGCCCTATGTAGACTGTCACTGCCATGTCCCCAGTGCATGCTGGGAGCTGTCCTGTCAGTGCCCCCACGTCTGAGGCTCCTTACCTGTGCTGTGCCCATCATAGCCCCATGTAGACTGTCACTGCCATGTCCCCAGTGCATGCTGGGAGCTGTCCTGCCAGTGTCCCCACGTCTGAGGCTCCTTACCTGTGCTGTGCCCATCATAGCTCCATGTAGACTGTCACTGCCATGTCGCCAGTGCATGCTGGGAGCTGTCCTGCCAGTGCCCCCACGTCTGAGGCTCCTTACCTGTGCTGTGCCCATCATAGCCCCATGTAGACTGTCACTGCCATGTCCCCAGTGCATGCTGGGAGCTGTCCTGCCAGTGTCCCCACGTCTGAGGCTCCTTACCTGTACTATCCCCATCATAGCCCTATGTAGACTGTCACTGCCACGTCCCCAGTGCATGCTGGGAGCTCTCCTTCCAGTGCCCCCACGTCTGAGGCTCCTTACCTGTGCTGTGCCCATCATAGCCCCATGTAGACTGTCACTGCCATGTCCCCAGTGCATGCTGGGAGCTGTCCTGCCAGTGCCCCCACGTCTGAGGCTCCTTACCTGTGCTGTGCCCATCATAGCCCCATGTAGACTGTCACTGCCATGTCCCCAGTGCATGCTGGGAGCTGTCCTGCCAGTGCCCCCACGTCTGAGGCTCCTTACCTGTGCTGTGCCCATCATAGCCCCATGTAGACTGTCACTGCCATGTCCCCAGTGCATGCTGGGAGCTGTCCTGCCAGTGCCCCCACGTCTGAGGCTCCTTACCTGTGCTGTGCCCATCATAGCCCCATGTAGACTGTCACTGCCATGTCCCCAGTGCATGCTGGGAGCTCTCCTGCCAGTGTCCCCACGTCTGAGGCTCCTTACCTGTGCTATCCCCATCATAGCCCTATGTAGACTGTCACTGCCATGTCCCCAGTGCATGCTGGGAGCTGTCCTGCCAGTGCCCCCACGTCTGAGGCTCTTTACCTGTGCTGTGCCCATCATAGCCCTATGTAGACTGTCACTGCCATGTCCCCAGTGCATGCTGGGAGCTCTCCTTCCAGTGCCCGCACGTCTGAGGCTCCTTACCTGTGCTATCCCCATCATAGTCCTATGTAGACTGTCACTGCCATGTCCCCAGTGCATGCTGGGAGCTCTCCTTCCAGTGCCCGCACGTCTGAGGCTCCTTACCTGTGCTGTGCCCATCATAGCCCTATGTAGACTGTCACTGCCATGTCCCCAGTGCATGCTGGGAGCTGTACTGTCAGTGCCCCCACGTCTGAGGCTCCTTACCTGTGCTGTGCCCATCATAGCCCCATGTAGACTGTCACTGCCATGTCCCCAGTGCATGCTGGGAGCTGTCCTGCCAGTGCCCCCACGTCTGAGGCTCCTTACCTGTGCTGTGCCCATCATAGCCCTATGTAGACTGTCACTGCCATGTCCCCAGTGCATGCTGGGAGCTGTCCTGCCAGTGCCCCCACGTCTGAGGCTCCTTACCTGTGCTGTGCCCATCATAGCCCTATGTAGACTGTCACTGCCATGTCCCCAGTGCATGCTGGGAGCTGTCCTGCCAGTGCCCCCACGTCTGAGGCTCCTTACCTGTGCTGTGCCCATCATAGCCCCATGTAGACTGTCACTGCCATGTCCCCAGTGCATGCTGGGAGCTGTCCTGCCAGTGCCCCCACGTCTGAGGCTCCTTACCTGTGCTGTGCCCATCATAGCCCCATGTAGACTGTCACTGCCATGTCCCCAGTGCATGCTGGGAGCTGTCCTGCCAGTGCCCCCACGTCTGAGGCTCCTTACCTGTGCTGTGCCCATCATAGCCCTATGTAGACTGTCACTGCCATGTCCCCAGTGCATGCTGGGAGCTCTCCTGCCAGTGTCCCCACGTCTGAGGCTCCTTACCTGTACTATCCCCATCATAGCCCTATGTAGAGTGTCACTGCCATGTCCCCAGTGCATGCTGGGAGCTGTCCTGCCAGTGTCCCCACGTCTGAGGCTCCTTACCTGTGCTGTGCCCATCATAGCCCCATGTAGACTGTCACTGCCATGTCCCCAGTGCATGCTGGGAGCTGTCCTGCCAGTGCCCCCACGTCTGAGGCTCCTTACCTGTGCTGTGCCCATCATAGCCCCATGTAGACTGTCACTGCCATGTCCCCAGTGCATGCTGGGAGCTGTCCTGCCAGTGTCCCCACGTCTGAGGCTCCTTACCTGTGCTATCCCCATCATAGCCCTATGTAGACTGTCACTGCCATGTCCCCAGTGCATGCTGGGAGCTCTCCTGCCAGTGTCCCCACGTCTGAGGCTCCTTACCTGTGCTGTGCCCATCATAGCCCTATGTAGAGTGTCACTGCCATGTCCCCAGTGCATGCTGGGAGCTGTCCTGCCAGTGCCCCCACGTCTGAGGGTCCTTACCTATGCTATCCCCATCATAGCCCTATGTAGACTGTCACTGCCATGTCCCCAGTGCATGCTGGGAGCTGTCCTGCCAGTGTCCCCACGTCTGAGGCTCCTTACCTGTGCTGTGCCCATCATAGCCCCATGTAGACTGTCACTGCCATGTCCCCAGTGCATGCTGGGAGCTGTCCTGCCAGTGCCCCCACGTCTGAGGCTCCTTACCTGTGCTGTGCCCATCATAGCCCCATGTAGACTGTCACTGCCATGTCCCCAGTGCATGCTGGGAGCTGTCCTGCCAGTGTCCCCACGTCTGAGGCTCCTTACCTGTGCTATCCCCATCATAGCCCTATGTAGACTGTCACTGCCATGTCCCCAGTGCATGCTGGGAGCTCTCCTGCCAGTGTCCCCACGTCTGAGGCTCCTTACCTGTGCTGTGCCCATCATAGCCCTATGTAGAGTGTCACTGCCATGTCCCCAGTGCATGCTGGGAGCTGTCCTGCCAGTGCCCCCACGTCTGAGGGTCCTTACCTATGCTATCCCCATCATAGCCCTATGTAGACTGTCACTGCCATGTCCCCAGTGCATGCTGGGAGCTGTCCTGCCAGTGCCCCCACGTCTGAGGCTCCTTACCTGTGCTGTGCCCTTCATAGCCCCATGTAGACTGTCACTGCCATGTCCCCAGTGCATGCTGGGAGCTCTCCTGCCAGTGCCCCCACGTCTGAGGCTCCTTACCTGTGCTGTGCCCATCATAGCCCTATGTAGACTGTCACTGCCATGTCCCCAGTGCATGCTGGGAGCTGTCCTGCCAGTGCCCCCAAGTCTGAGGGTCCTTACCTGTACTATCCCCATCATAGCCCTATGTAGACTGTCACTGCCATGTCCCCAGTGCATGCTGGGAGCTGTCCTGCCAGTGCCCCCACGTCTGAGGCTCCTTACCTGTGCTGTGCCCATCATAGCCCTATGTAGACTGTCACTGCCATGTCCCCAGTGCATGCTGGGAGCTGTCCTGCCAGTGCCCCCACGTCTGAGGCTCCTTACCTGTGCTGTGCCCATCATAGCCCTATGTAGAGTGTCACTGCCATGTCCCCAGTGCATGCTGGGAGCTGTCCTGTCAGTGCCCCCACGTCTGAGGCTCCTTACCTGTGCTATCCCCATCATAGCCCTATGTAGACTGTCACTGCCATGTCCCCAGTGCATGCTGGGAGCTGTCCTGCCAGTGCCCCCACGTCTGAGGCTCCTTACCTGTGCTGTACCCATCATAGCCCTATGTAGAGTGTCACTGCCACGTCCCCAGTGCATGCTGGGAGCTCTCCTTCCAGTGCCCCCACGTCTGAGGCTCCTTACCTGTGCTGTACCCATCATAGCCCTATGTAGACTGTCACTGCCATGTCCCCAGTACATGCTGGGAGCTGTCCTGCCAGTGCCCCCACGTCTGAGGCTCTTTACCTGTGCTGTCCCCATCATAGCCCCATGTAGACTGTCACTGCCATGTCCCCAGTGCATGCTGGGAGCTGTCCTGCCAGTGCCCCCACGTCTGAGGCTCCTTACCTGTGCTGTGCCCATCATAGCCCTATGTAGACTGTCACTGCCATGTCCCCAGTGCATGCTGGGAGCTGTCCTGCCAGTGCCCCCACGTCTGAGGCTCCTTACCTGTGCTGTGCCCATCATAGCCCCATGTAGACTGTCACTGCCATGTCCCCAGTGCATGCTGGGAGCTCTCCTGCCAGTGCCCGCACGTCTGAGGCTCCTTACCTGTGCTGTGCCCATCATAGCCCTATGTAGACTGTCACTGCCATGTCCCCAGTGGATGCTGGGAGCTGTCCTGTCAGTGCCCCCACGTCTGAGGCTCCTTACCTGTGCTGTGCCCATCATAGCCCTATGTAGACTGTCACTGCCATGTCCCCAGTGCATGCTGGGAGCTGTCCTGCCAGTGTCCCCACGTCTGAGGGTCCTTACCTGTGCTGTGCCCATCATAGTCCTATGTAGACTGTCACTGCCATGTCCCCAGTGCATGCTGGGAGCTGTCCTGCCAGTGCCCGCACGTCTGAGGCTCCTTACCTGTGCTGTGCCCATCATAACCCTATGTAGACTGTCACTGCCATGTCCCCAGTGCATGCTGGGAGCTGTCCTGTCAGTGCCCCCACGTCTGAGGCTCCTTACCTGTGCTGTGCCCATCATAGTCCTATGTAGACTGTCACTGCCATGTCCCCAGTACATGCTGGGAGCTGTCCTGTCAGTGCCCCCACGTCTGAGGGTCCTTACCTGTGCTGTGCCCATCATAGCCCTATGTAGACTGTCACTGCCATGTCCCCAGTGCATGCTGGGAGCTGTCCTGCCAGTGCCCCACGTCTGAGGCTCCTTACCTGTGCTATCCCCATCATAACCCTATGTAGACTGTCACTGCCATGTCCCCAGTGCATGCTGGGAGCTGTCCTGTCAGTGCCCCCACGTCTGAGGCTCCTTACCTGTGCTGTGCCCATCATAGTCCTATGTAGACTGTCACTGCCATGTCCCCAGTACATGCTGGGAGCTGTCCTGCCAGTGTCCCCACGTCTGAGGGTCCTTACCTGTGCTGTGCCCATCATAGCCCTATGTAGACTGTCACTGCCACGTCCCCAGTGCATGCTGGGAGCTGTCCTGCCAGTGTCCCCACGTCTGAGGCTCCTTACCTGTGCTGTGCCCATCATAGCCCTATGTAGAGTGTCACTGCCATGTCCCCAGTGCATGCTGGGAGCTGTCCTGCCAGTGTCCCCACGTCTGAGGGTCCTTACCTGTGCTGTGCCCATCATAGTCCTATGTAGACTATCACTGCCATGTCCCCAGTGCATGCTGGGAGCTGTCCTGCCAGTGCCCCCACGTCTGAGGCTCCTTACCTGTACTATCCCCATCATAGCCCTATGTAGACTGTCACTGCCATGTCCCCAGTGCATGCTGGGAGCTGTCCTGCCAGTGCCCGCACGTCTGAGGCTCCTTACCTGTGCTGTGCCCATCATAGCCCTATGTAGAGTGTCACTGCCATGTCCCCAGTGCATGCTGGGAGCTGTCCTGCCAGTGTCCCCACGTCTGAGGCTCCTTACCTGTGCTGTGCCCATCATAGCCCTATGTAGACTGTCACTGCCATGTCCCCAGTGCATGCTGGGAGCTGTCCTGCCAGTGTCCCCACGTCTGAGGCTCCTTACCTGTGCGATCCCCATCATAGCCCTATGTAGACTGTCACTGCCATGTCCCCAGTGCATGCTGGGAGCTGTCCTGCCAGTGTCCCCACGTCTGAGGCTCCTTACCTGTGCTGTGCCCATCATAGTCCTATGTAGACTGTCACTGCCATGTCCCCAGTGCATGCTGGGAGCTGTCCTGCCAGTGCCCCCACGTCTGAGGCTCCTTACCTGTGCTGTGCCCATCATAGCCCTATGTAGGCTGTCACTGCCATGTCCCCAGTGCATGCTGGGAGCTGTCCTGCCAGTGCCCCCACGTCTGAGGCTCCTTACCTGTGCTGTGCCCATCATAGCCCTATGTAGACTGTCACTGCCATGTCCCCAGTGCATGCTGGGAGCTGTCCTGCCAGTGCCCCCACGTCTGAGGCTCCTTACCTGTGCTATCTCCATCATAGCCCTATGTAGACTGTCACTGCCATGTCCCCAGTGCATGCTGGGAGCTGTCCTGCCAGTGCCCCCACGTCTGAGGGTCCTTACCTGTGCTGTGCCCATCATAGCCCTATGTAGACTGTCACTGCCATGTCCCCAGTGCATGCTGGGAGCTGTCCTGCCAGTGCCCCACGTCTGAGGCTCCTTACCTGTGCTATCCCCATCATAGCCCTATGTAGACTGTCACTGCCACATCCCCAGTGCATGCTGGGAGCTGTCCTGCCAGTGCCCCACGTCTGAGGCTCCTTACCTGTGCTGTGCCCATCATAGCCCTATGTAGACTGTCACTGCCATGTCCCCAGTGCATGCTGGGAGCTGTCCTGCCAGTGTCCCCACGTCTGAGGGTCCTTACCTGTGCTGTGCCCATCATAGCCCTATGTAGACTGTCACTGCCACGTCCCCAGTGCATGCTGGGAGCTGTCCTGCCAGTGTCCCCACGTCTGAGGGTCCTTACCTGTGCTGTGCCCATCATAGCCCTATGTAGACTGTCACTGCCATGTCCCCAGTGCATGCTGGGAGCTGTCCTGCCAGTGTCCCCACGTCTGAGGCTCCTTACCTGTGCTGTGCCCATCATAGTCCTATGTAGACTGTCACTGCCATGTCCCCAGTGCATGCTGGGAGCTGTCCTGCCAGTGCCCGCACGTCTGAGGCTCCTTACCTGTGCTGTGCCCATCATAGCCCTATGTAGAGTGTCACTGCCATGTCCCCAGTGCATGCTGGGAGCTGTCCTGCCAGTGTCCCCACGTCTGAGGCTCCTTACCTGTGCTATCCCCATCATAGTCCTATGTAGACTGTCACTGCCATGTCCCCAGTGCATGCTGGGAGCTGTCCTGCCAGTGCCCCCACGTCTGAGGCTCCTTACCTGTACTATCCCCATCATAGCCCTATGTAGACTGTCACTGCCATGTCCCCAGTGCATGCTGGGAGCTGTCCTGCCAGTGCCCGCACGTCTGAGGCTCCTTACCTGTGCTGTGCCCATCATAGCCCTATGTAGAGTGTCACTGCCATGTCCCCAGTGCATGCTGGGAGCTGTCCTGCCAGTGTCCCCACGTCTGAGGCTCCTTACCTGTGCTGTGCCCATCATAGCCCTATGTAGACTGTCACTGCCATGTCCCCAGTGCATGCTGGGAGCTGTCCTGCCAGTGTCCCCACGTCTGAGGCTCCTTACCTGTGCTGTGCCCATCATAGCCCTATGTAGAGTGTCACTGCCATGTCCCCAGTGCATGCTGGGAGCTGTCCTGCCAGTGTCCCCACGTCTGAGGGTCCTTACCTGTGCTGTGCCCATCATAGTCCTATGTAGACTGTCACTGCCATGTCCCCAGTGCATGCTGGGAGCTGTCCTGCCAGTGCCCCCACGTCTGAGGCTCCTTACCTGTACTATCCCCATCATAGCCCTATGTAGACTGTCACTGCCATGTCCCCAGTGCATGCTGGGAGCTGTCCTGCCAGTGCCCGCACGTCTGAGGCTCCTTACCTGTGCTGTGCCCATCATAGCCCTATGTAGAGTGTCACTGCCATGTCCCCAGTGCATGCTGGGAGCTGTCCTGCCAGTGTCCCCACGTCTGAGGCTCCTTACCTGTGCTGTGCCCATCATAGCCCTATGTAGACTGTCACTGCCATGTCCCCAGTGCATGCTGGGAGCTGTCCTGCCAGTGTCCCCACGTCTGAGGCTCCTTATCTGTGCGATCCCCATCATAGCCCTATGTAGACTGTCACTGCCATGTCCCCAGTGCATGCTGGGAGCTGTCCTGCCAGTGTCCCCACGTCTGAGGCTCCTTACCTGTGCTGTGCCCATCATAGTCCTATGTAGACTGTCACTGCCATGTCCCCAGTGCATGCTGGGAGCTGTCCTGCCAGTGCCCCCACGTCTGAGGCTCCTTACCTGTGCTGTGCCCATCATAGTCCTATGTAGACTGTCACTGCCATGTCCCCAGTGCATGCTGGGAGTTGTCCTGCCAGTGTCCCCACGTCTGAGGCTCCTTACCTGTGCTGTGCCCATCATAGTCCTATGTAGACTGTCACTGCCATGTCCCCAGTGCATGCTGGGAGCTGTCCTGCCAGTGCCCCCACGTCTGAGGCTCCTTACCTGTGCTGTGCCCATCATAGTCCTATGTAGACTGTCACTGCCATGTCCCCAGTGCATGCTGGGAGCTGTCCTGCCAGTGCCCCCACGTCTGAGGCTCCTTACCTGTGCTGTGCCCATCATAGCCCTATGTAGACTGTCACTGCCATGTCCCCAGTGCATGCTGGGAGCTGTCCTGCCAGTGCCCCCACGTCTGAGGCTCCTTACCTGTGCTGTGCCCATCATAGCCCTATGTAGACTGTCACTGCCATGTCCCCAGTGCATGCTGGGAGCAGTCCTGTCAGTGCCCCCACGTCTGAGGCTCCTTACCTGTGCTGTCCCCATCATAGCCCTATGTAGACTGTCACTGCCATGTCCCCAGTGCATGCTGG